>NW_027116884.1:0-222200 GCF_024137725.1 Prorops nasuta
TGAGTCTGAGTAGGCCTTAACTTACTCCACTGATCCGGATCCAGATCCATCACTTGCGGTAGCCTCCTCACTAGATCCGGATTAGTCTAGGGTTGTATAATTTATTGTTTGGTAAGTTGCAATTCTTGCGAAAAGTCTGATCCGTGATATCTATTTGAAATCAATCCTAATTCAATTGTATTCTACGGAGAGTGGTAATCCGTTTCATCTAGGAAATTTTATAGTTACATTTACATCAGTGAGTTGTACCCTTGCAAAGGTTTATTTGGAATTGATAATCTTTATACTTTTCAAAAACATCCTAAAGTGGACATAGTAAGAAATTAACGTAGTGTAAAAAGAAACACAAGAAATCGTTTGTCACCAGATGCACCTATTTCCGATTCGGTTTATAGTGTTAGTATTCATGCTTTAGTAGCTGGGATGTTCAGTTTTTCAAATTAGATGGGTAATATCAGAACTACATTTGTACATATATAAATTTGAATAAATCTTCTAACGGTTTCTCTGAAACATTCTGGAATCAATAAGTTATTGGAAAAAGTAATGTGAATAAGTTCTAGTTTGGTGTTGTACATTTCTGCGACTATATAATTGCAATAATGTTTGCTTTAATTCGATTTCATGATAAATCGTTTTATATATGTAAACGAGATAAAATTTACAATTTACAACAGGAAACTAATGAATGTATTGCGAAATACTCCAACGGATGCAAGTACGCGGGTCGTTTACTGGTAACAAGTGGTAAGTAAATTATCAATATTCTCAAATCATTGCAGCTTAAATTGGTTATCATTTTATCTTAAATATTTGAAATCTTTTGCTCTAGACTCTAGAGAGCACTTAAAAAAGGAGAAAGAAGCAGCAGAATCAATAAATAATAAAGGAGAATATGCTGAAATGCGAATTAAATATAGAAACAAGAATAAGAAAAGAAAACTACCTAACGATAGTAAAAGACATAATAACAATGATAATATGTCTTATATTAAAGATTGTGAAAATGGAATAAAACCTAATGCTTATACTTTCTATAGTGACAAGTCAGATAAAATAACTGAAAACTTAGAAGGAAATTTCAATTATATACAAGCAGCAAATGTCTCTACGATGACAAAACCTGATGGATCAGTTTCACCAATTTCTGGTTCCTGCGAAAAAGAAAATAATAATTTTAATAACATAGGTAAAATAACAAATTCATCAATTTTTGGTTTTATATTTATATAATTAAATAATATTGTGTAATTTATATAGTTAACATCCAAAATGGCTCTAGATAGTAGTAATTTATTTGCGTAGACCTATATATATTTAATATTGCAACATTGCTATATATATATATCAATTTAATTTAATTATATATTTCGCCATAGACTTCAATTAATGAATGCTTCAGTATATGTTGAAAGACTTATTTAATTGATTGGGTGTTACAGCATAACTCCTTACACTTTCATCACCAATTCTATATCAGAATTAGAATAAGACTAAATGAACAGCTATAGAATAATGCATATAATATTTTATATAGTTTAGCTAGTATTTGGTTGAAACTTATGTGTACCATTATATATTTTGAACATCCTTTGCCTTGCCATATTAAGTATAGATGAACAAATTTTAAAAAATTCTAAGATTATATCTATAAAAATGTTTGCCCTTTTAATACATGAAATTAAGTGTAATGGTTTATAAATTCTTTAATAGTTATAATTAATATTTTGAAAAGACAAATATAAATATGAATTTTACAGTAATAATTTTTTGTTATAGGCTATACCGAGGAGTTAAATAAGAAAAGGAAAATATTTAATGATGGTAACAGAGATTGCGAAACTGAGAATTTATCTTCTACTAAAAACTGTGATACTAATATAAATAATAGTACACTGACATTCATCGAATCTGCTCGTGAAGAATGGCCTACTAGATTTGTAACTAGCTGGACAGCTTCAGGTCTCTAGTTCTCACCAAAGCGTAAAACGTCACGGTGACGTCAGATGACGTCACGATGACGTATAGGAGTCGTGGTGGGGAGAATAAGGAGAATCTGGTAAATTGCATATACTCGAGTGTAGCGGTTGATCGTCTTACTTTTGTCAAAAGTATATCATCTCGGGATAAAATGGTATAGTAAGAATTTTCTTCTTTCTCTGTCTAATAGCATAAGAGTGAGAGAGAAAGACATATGATACCCCATGTGCCCATTGATTCTGCTCGAGCACGTTTTTGGTATAGTGATAGGAATTTTGGTATACTGATAGAAGCGGTAATAATATAGTAATCAAACGACAGATCAATAAAAAGAAGAGGGCATATTCCAATGAGTGAAGTGTCAAAATGTGCAACTTAACCTCTGTAATTTGTATTAATTTATTAAAATAACTTGTAAGTGATGAACTTTTAATAAAATCATATTAAGTGTTATAAATTTGTATAAAAAATATGTATTTTAGTTTTAACCTATTATTGTGTAACATATGGTGTATAAAAATAACTGAAAATATATATTTTAAATTAAATTTATGTTGTTGATATTTTGTCAAGAATAACACATCATTAACTTTTATATTAATAATAAGGAGCTATATTCTTGAGTCGTAAAGTCCATTGGAGCTTGCAAGTCAACTATGGATCCCAAGCTTACAGCAATAAGATTCTACGAATAAAGAAGATGCAATTCATTATTAAAATAGATAATCGTTAACTCAGATTTTTTTGCAGAAACCTAATATCAATAGTGACAAGCTTTCGTATCTATTTCCAATTGATGATGCTGGAAGAGAACCTCTGAGAGCTCCTGACAGCTCAACTGCCACAGGTCCAAGAAACAGCTATTTACGTAAATCTGTCCAGTGTCATGCAATACATTATCCAGAAGCCATTCTGCTATTATCCAGCTAATGTTTCTACGCAATATAATTAATTTCTTATTAATTTTCAAATATACTAAATATGTAAAGAAGAAAAAGCCAATATATTAAAATCCATTTACTTACACTACATCTCATTACGTAACCATGAGTGAATATTGTTGAATGGTGACAGAACAGTTTATAGTTGCAGAATCAGAATACATTCCTGTTGTGGGTAATGTTGCTGGGTCCTTTTGTTCTTTCGCAGTATCCAAAAGCAGCAAATTTGCAATGATTTTACAATTATAGCCTATATTCGAAGAAAACTTTAATACTTAAACTTAAATTGAAGAATATTCAAATGATTAATAGTAACTCCTTACGGATTAAGATATCTTGCATTATTTTCAATTTCTGCTACCAGTGCGTATAGGCAAATTCAGTGGTAAATTGTTATTCTCATCACTTAGAGCTTGTTAATCCTGTAAGTTACGTAGCACTTTAAAGTGGGCAAACAAATCCTTACGCTGCATTATATTAGTCTTCTCTTCCTTCGCTAACTTTTGAAAATTCATATATTACTGTTATCCACGAGTATATTTACCCAGTGGCTGAAAAATATTAGAAAGAGTATGAAAATTCATTCTTAAAAGTAAGCATAAATTATTTCCATATTCATAAAGTTATACATACCTATTCTATTATTTAGCTGGATGTTAGCTGCCACGAAGACATCCATATGCAATGTGCCTGCCCTCCTTCCTTTTTAATCCAGTGTATTATCCTAATAGTTTGCTGCAGGACAGTCTTAAGTCAGAAATAGATTGAAGTGTGATAATTCGGTTCTACTTTCTCTTTACCCTGGCCTACCATGAGGAGATACTCTTTTTTATCTTGATTTTTCATAACGTAAATGATAAATAATTATTCCTGAAATAAAAACGTGCACACACACATATATATATATATATATATATATTATTGTCTTTTCAGATTATATACTGTATTTTTTATCTTATATAATTTATTTTTTTTTCTTTTTTTCAGTACTCCGAAAATTGATTTACGTTAAATAATATTGGTGGCCCTGAAAAGGGCCGATTTTTGGATCCGACACGTGGCAGAGCACATTCCTTTTTTATACCATGCAATCCGATCCATCTAAAAAAATACCCATTCGAAACCAACAACAGTAAAGCTCATTCAATAATCCGTCCAGTAGCCATTCCGCTCGATCACTTGATTAAGTCGATTAGGTATCGAGTTAGTCAAGTTAGCTAAGAACTCTGGGTCAGACCTAAGGCCTTCCCAGATATTCTTCGCTTGATCGAGAATCGCTGCCCTCGTCCTCGCGCCTGGCTCTATCCATCGTCTGGACATCAATGCCCAGACGTTCTCAATTAAATTGAGATCCGGTGATCGAGCGGGCCAATCCACCACTTCCAACTCCGGGTGTCGCGCAAACCACGCTCGCGTTTCGCGTGAGGTATGGATCGCTGAATTGTCCTGCACAAATCGGATCACCGGTACTTCATCCGCGGGATATACATTACGCACGCTTGGGAGAAAAATTTCTTCCAAGATGCGAATGTATTCCCGGGAATTCATACGTGGAGAAATCTCCACAAGATCACCGATATGTTCACCGGAAATCCAGCCCCATACGCCACACGATACGCGTCCAGACCGATGAGTCTGGAAGACGTGGTTTGGCTGCAACCGGGTATCGTTCGGGCGCCACACGTGCAAGGCCTGAGCCTGAGAGGGCAACGATATGAAAACCTTTTCATCGGTCCATATCGTAGCCTTCCAATTTGCACGGCTCCGCGAAAGATTCGCGAGGGCATAGCCAACTCTCTGCTCACGGTGAGCAGGAGTTAATGGGATTTTACGCGCTGGACGACGGCAGTGAATACCTGCAGAGTGTAAACGCCGCAGGCCGGTGGTCACTGAAGCTGGATAATCTATCTCCTCCACTATGTCGCTGACACTAGCGAAGGGATCTTCTTCGATCCTGCTCAGCAGCTGCTGGTCATCGATCTCCGAAGTCCTTTTCTGCCCTCTGTTCTCCGCTCTCCGGTCACGCAGTGCGTGGTCTCCGCCTTCGCGGTACCGACGTATCCAGCGCCTGACGGTGGTCTCGTGTGCCCCGCAGAGTACAGCGATCTCACTCGCGCTTTTCCCGCACTCAAAATAGCCAATGGCTCTTCCTCTGGTAGCCTCACTATGCTGTGACATCGTCGACGTATCCAATAGATATGATTGTTATAACAAATTAACGTTATTATAGATAAAAGTGAATAATGCCTCGATTATTGAATTAGAAGTATCGATAATAACGTTAATTTGTTATAACATTCATATCTAATGGATACGTCGACGATGTCACAGCATAGTGAGGCTACCAGAGGAAGAGCCATTGGCTATTTTGAGTGCGGGAAAAGCGCGAGTGAGATCGCTGTACTCTGCGGGGCACACGAGACCACCGTCAGGCGCTGGATACGTCGGTACCGCGAAGGCGGAGACCACGCACTGCGTGACCGGAGAGCGGAGAACAGAGGGCAGAAAAGGACTTCGGAGATCGATGACCAGCAGCTGCTGAGCAGGATCGAAGAAGATCCCTTCGCTAGTGTCAGCGACATAGTGGAGGAGATAGATTATCCAGCTTCAGTGACCACCGGCCTGCGGCGTTTACACTCTGCAGGTATTCACTGCCGTCGTCCAGCGCGTAAAATCCCATTAACTCCTGCTCACCGTGAGCAGAGAGTTGGCTATGCCCTCGCGAATCTTTCGCGGAGCCGTGCAAATTGGAAGGCTACGATATGGACCGATGAAAAGGTTTTCATATCGTTGCCCTCTCAGGCTCAGGCCTTGCACGTGTGGCGCCCGAACGATACCCGGTTGCAGCCAAACCACGTCTTCCAGACTCATCGGTCTGGACGCGTATCGTGTGGCGTATGGGGCTGGATTTCCGGTGAACATATCGGTGATCTTGTGGAGATTTCTCCACGTATGAATTCCCGGGAATACATTCGCATCTTGGAAGAAATTTTTCTCCCAAGCGTGCGTAATGTATATCCCGCGGATGAAGTACCGGTGATCCGATTTGTGCAGGACAATTCAGCGATCCATACCTCACGCGAAACGCGAGCGTGGTTTGCGCGACACCCGGAGTTGGAAGTGGTGGATTGGCCCGCTCGATCACCGGATCTCAATTTAATTGAGAACGTCTGGGCATTGATGTCCAGACGATGGATAGAGCCAGGCGCGAGGACGAGGGCAGCGATTCTCGATCAAGCGAAGAATATCTGGGAAGGCCTTAGGTCTGACCCAGAGTTCTTAGCTAACTTGACTAACTCGATACCTAATCGACTTAATCAAGTGATCGAGCGGAATGGCTACTGGACGGATTATTGAATGAGCTTTACTGTTGTTGGTTTCGAATGGGTATTTTTTTAGATGGATCGGATTGCATGGTATAAAAAAGGAATGTGCTCTGCCACGTGTCGGATCCAAAAATCGGCCCTTTTCAGGGCCACCAATATTATTTAACGTAAATCAATTTTCGGAGTACTGAAAAAAAGAAAAAAAAAATAAATTATATAAGATAAAAAATACAGTATATAATCTGAAAAGACAATAATATATATATATATATATATGTGTGTGTGCACGTTTTTATTTCAGGAATAATTATTTATCATTTACGTTATGAAAAATCAAGATAAAAAAGAGTATCTCCTCATGGTAGGCCAGGGTAAAGAGAAAGTAGAACCGAATTATCACACTTCAATCTATTTCTGACTTAAGACTGTCCTGCAGCAAACTATTAGGATAATACACTGGATTAAAAAGGAAGGAGGGCAGGCACATTGCATATGGATGTCTTCGTGGCAGCTAACATGCAGCTAAATAATAGAATAGGTATGTATAACTTTATGAATATGGAAATAATTTATGCTTACTTTTAAGAATGAATTTTCATACTCTTTCTAATATTTTTCAGCCACTGGGTAAATATACTCGTGGATAACAATAATATATGAATTTTCAAAAGTTAGCGAAGGAAGAGAAGACTAATATAATGCAGCGTAAGGATTTGTTTGCCCACTTTAAAGTGCTACGTAACTTACAGGATTAACAAGCTCTAAGTGATGAGAATAACAATTTACCACTGAATTTGCCTATACGCACTGGTAGCAGAAATTGAAAATAATGCAAGATATCTTAATCCGTAAGGAGTTACTATTAATCATTTGAATATTCTTCAATTTAAGTTTAAGTATTAAAGTTTTCTTTGAATATAGGCTATAATTGTAAAATCATTGCAAATTTGCTGCTTTTGGATACTGCGAAAGAACAAAAGGACCCAGCAACATTACCCACAACAGGAATGTATTCTGATTCTGCAACTATAAACTGTTCTGTCACCATTCAACAATATTCACTCATGGTTACGTAATGAGATGTAGTGTAAGTAAATGGATTTTAATATATTGGCTTTTTCTTCTTTACATATTTAGTATATTTGAAAATTAATAAGAAATTAATTATATTGCGTAGAAACATTAGCTGGATAATAGCAGAATGGCTTCTGGATAATGTATTGCATGACACTGGACAGATTTACGTAAATAGCTGTTTCTTGGACCTGTGGCAGTTGAGCTGTCAGGAGCTCTCAGAGGTTCTCTTCCAGCATCATCAATTGGAAATAGATACGAAAGCTTGTCACTATTGATATTAGGTTTCTGCAAAAAAATCTGAGTTAACGATTATCTATTTTAATAATGAATTGCATCTTCTTTATTCGTAGAATCTTATTGCTGTAAGCTTGGGATCCATAGTTGACTTGCAAGCTCCAATGGACTTTACGACTCAAGAATATAGCTCCTTATTATTAATATAAAAGTTAATGATGTGTTATTCTTGACAAAATATCAACAACATAAATTTAATTTAAAATATATATTTTCAGTTATTTTTATACACCATATGTTACACAATAATAGGTTAAAACTAAAATACATATTTTTTATACAAATTTATAACACTTAATATGATTTTATTAAAAGTTCATCACTTACAAGTTATTTTAATAAATTAATACAAATTACAGAGGTTAAGTTGCACATTTTGACACTTCACTCATTGGAATATGCCCTCTTCTTTTTATTGATCTGTCGTTTGATTACTATATTATTACCGCTTCTATCAGTATACCAAAATTCCTATCACTATACCAAAAACGTGCTCGAGCAGAATCAATGGGCACATGGGGTATCATATGTCTTTCTCTCTCACTCTTATGCTATTAGACAGAGAAAGAAGAAAATTCTTACTATACCATTTTATCCCGAGATGATATACTTTTGACAAAAGTAAGACGATCAACCGCTACACTCGAGTATATGCAATTTACCAGATTCTCCTTATTCTCCCCACCACGACTCCTATACGTCATCGTGACGTCATCTGACGTCACCGTGACGTTTTACGCTTTGGTGAGAACTAGAGACCTGAAGCTGTCCAGCTAGTTACAAATCTAGTAGGCCATTCTTCACGAGCAGATTCGATGAATGTCAGTGTACGTTTAGTTACCACAGTGACAAGCTGAAGAAAATTGTAACTGTGAATCTTGAAAGAAAGATTGATTATGTAGAGAAAACAAATGTCTCTACGATGAGAAGACCTGATGAATCCATTTTACCTCTTTCAACTTCCTTCGACAATGAAAACAATAATATTAATAATATAGGTAAAATCTAAATATATTTGTCAATTTTTGGTTTCGATTAATTATTATTACGTAATATACATATTAATAATTCTATAAAAGTTACAAAAAGGTTCATTTTTGTGGTCTATACTTTCACAATCATAATGATATATGTCCATAGAATTTTTCAGTTGTATTAGTGCTCAATAATTTTTTTTTTCTACAATTTTAGTCTACTATTCTCCTTTTTATTTAAGTGTAAGAATAGAATAACATTTTAAATATAAAGAAAATTGTTGTTTATATAGCAGTTGGGTAAAGAAGTATATATTTTATGTATACAATATTATGAGTATAAGTGAAAATGTAGACAATAAAGACAGATCTATAGAGTGTTTTCTTTCTATGTCAGTTTCATGGATTTCACTTCAACGTCTTTAAAGGGTTTTTAAATAAAATATTAAAATTTTTCCTGTATGAAAATTTAAAATATCTAACGCTATGGGATTATATTGAACTAAATAGCAAATATAATATGGACAATTTTTTTGTTTAGGTGGTATTTCTTACGATACTGATAAAATTGTGTTCGACTCTAATAATAACTGTAATTTAGAAGAATTTGCACATACATCTGTATTAATTCAAACTACGAATGAGGATACAACAGGCCACAAAACACTTGAAAAGGAAATAATACAAACTGAACACAGTATACCTCAAGTAGAAACAGAAACAAATCAGGAATCATTGTCTCAATTGTGTGAGGATGTATTAATAAACATTAGTTTGTTAGACAAATCTATTAATTTTGATGATGGGGATTGTCACTTTTCATCCTTATTATTGTCAGATAACGGTACTTATATATTATTTTGTATCATTTTTAACAATATGCTGGATACGAATTTACAAGATCGTACTGATGATATTTTTTAAATATTTGATCCTAATAGTTAAATTTTAGGTAGTATTAATTGTAATATCTTATTTAATTTCGTGTAGTAGTGGAAATAGATAATTATGGATAGTTTTTTCTGTAAATTGGCAAATATTTGATAGAAAAACAACTAGCTAATGTAACAATACCGACAGCCTATAGGTTAATTATCCTTTCCATTCATCTGTTAAGTAATGGATCCTACTTTCTTTCCATATGCGTTATATTTTTCTATAAAAGTCAATTATATTCCTTTTGTGTATCTTTGTCTATTTCCTCAATAATCCACCGCGATAGCATAAATAATATTTATAATAATGCATAACTTCCAGTATAACATAGGTTGTAAATTCATATCCTGTAAGTTGATTTATTTCTGAAGTGTATATTTAAAATATTTGAAAATATTATTTAATGATATTATTTTTTTTAAATAGAAAGGTCACTACTTCAGGCAATTGATTTAGATACTTTTAATTTGGCACCCGATAATAAAATAAGAAGCAATAGTATAAATACTCAAATAATAGATGACAGGTATATTGCATTTATATTTTAAGATTTCATTAAGAAATATGAATAAAATTGTATTTCAATGAAAACCACTTTAATGTTCAAAATACTGTGTATACTGTATATACATTATAAGAGTTGTTAAGTACTAATAAATTTTAAGTGTAGGATGAAACGGCGAAGATTTTAATATTGTTATATGATATCAGAATACACTGTTTGTGTTAATATTTAATTAATAAAAAACGTGTATTAAATAAACTGAACTGCTAATCTTAACATATAGGGTCCGTATCTTAAAACGTTCTAAAGAATCACGAAAAATGAATGTTTACTTAAATAACGTATAACTAAAAATATATTTATTTTTCAGTAGATCTCTCTAAGTGCAAAAAGTAAGTGTTTCGCGAAAAAGTCTTATACAGAAACCGTTTCTCCTATAGCTATAGATGACAGACACCACCAAATATGGCGTTCTAGTTTAGTATACCTTCTACTTTGGTAAAATATAAGCTATGCAAAAAATATCTTGAATTAAAATTTCATATTTGGTAGTGCCTGTAAACGTTTGATTGCATCTTTGCTCTGGAAATTTTTAAATAATGGAACCTGTGAAAATACTGTAAATGATAATGATTTGCTTATGAGTTTTAAAAAAGCTTCAGCTATATGCCAGTATTATTTTTTTCATATTACAATTCAATTATTTTAATATGATGTTTATTCAAATTTTATTAAAAATCTTAATCACGAGAGAACTATAGGACGATTATTTTTAAAATGTATTTGCCTATTTGCAGACAAGAATTGCCCGATGCAGAAGAAAATAATATAATCACTTGTGAAATAGATAACAGTTCCGTACAAAATTCTAAACCGGATAAACGAATTATTGTACAAAAAATGATTGAGAACGTAATGACTGGTGCGCCAGATGACAATACATTAAGTTTACCTTCACAAAAATCCAAGAAACATAATTGTTTATTTTGCAATAAATTAATTTGTAAAATAAGCCGTCATTTAGAAGATTGTCATTCAAATGAAGAGAAAGTAAAGGAGTTTTTAAAAATGCCTAAAGGCTCTAAACAACGTCAATGTGTAATAGCCGAGATTCGTAAAGAGGGCGACTACAAGCATAATACTAATGAAACAATAAATAGCGGCCAATTAATAGTTCGCAGAATGCCGAATAAAAATATCAATAAAGCTCCAAATGATTACATATCCTGTGCTAATTGCAAAGGCCATTATATGAGATCAAATATACGTCATCATTTTGCAATGTGTACCAATCAAGTTTTGAAAGGGATGCGAGCAACTACAATTCTTTGTAGAATGGCGGACGGAAAATTACATACAGCTGCAAACGCTATTGTTAAAAAAAATATTTTTCCATATATTCAAGATGGGCCTGTGAAAGAAGCTATAAGATATGACGAACTACTTTTGCTTTTTGCAAACAATCAAAGCGAAAAATATTCGCACGAAAACTACTCCATGATAAGATCAAAATTAAGGCTTTTAGGTAGATTCTTAATTACTACCAAGGAATTATGCTCCGAAATTGAAGACTTTGCATCATTGTACAGACCCAAATATTTTAAACACTGCTTAAAAGCCGCTAGTATTATAGGAGGATATAATGAAGACAATGGAAGTTTCTTATCTCCTACAAACATACTCGCAATAGGTACAGCATTAAAGCAAATCGGAAAATTTCTGGAAACCTTGTATATTCAAAGAGAGGATAAGGAAAGGCAGCGTTTAACGAAAGATTTTATCAAATGTGTGACACAAGGATTTCAGAGTATCAATCGTAAGGCCACGGAAGCACAAGTCAAGAGGAATCGACAAAAAAAAGAAATTTTACCGTCCACTGATGATATAACTAAATTAAATAAGTATTTATTTGATAAGCGTATCGCTCTTTATGATGAATTGAACAAAGGCTATTCTTATGTTACGTGGATGTCATTGAGTGAAGTATGTTTGATAGAACTATTACTTTTTAATCGTCGAAGACAAGGCGAAATTTCTAAGGCCACCATAAGTGACTTTGAAACATGTCAAGGCACTAAGGATGATTCGAACGAGAAATTGTACAGTTCTTTATCCGATAAATGCAGAAAAGCCAGTAAAATTTATGAAAGATTTCGTATACGTGGCAAATTAGGACGAAGTGTTTCAGTATTAATTCATTTAGATATCAAAAAATGCTTAAATCTGGTTTTAAAATATAGAACCGAAAGTGGTGTGTCACCGAAAAATGAATATTTATTCGCACTACCGTCGTTAGATGAAAATATGTGCCATAGACGTTTAATGGCTTGTGATGTTTTAAGGAAATTTGCTTTGCAATGTGGAGCAAAGTCACCTAACGCTCTTCGTGGTACTACACTCAGAAAACAAATAGCCACCATGGGTGCTGCTATGAAATTGGGAGAGCAAGACGTTGCTGATTTAGCAAATTATTTAGGACATGCCATTAATATCCACAAAGAATATTATAGAAAACCTTTGATTTCTAGAGAGATTTGTCAAATGTCCAAAATATTACAAGCAGCCACTCCAAAGGCAAATAATGTTTCTGTCAAAAATAATGATAGCCCTAATAATGGAAATCAAACCAATTCTGACGATGTGGATAGCCCTGCAGCAATGTTAACTTCATCGAATTTATTAGAAAATTCAGAAGGTATTTGAATATTTGTAACATAGAACTATGTACGCTATATTATATTTTAAAAACTTCAATAAAATATTTTATAAGGATAAAAGATCCAAGAAAATATTTCAGACCATCTGCAGGGTTACAAGTAGGATTATGGATGAAAATTTGAAATTAGTATTGCTTGACTTATGGAAGGAGATCGTCTTGAATTTCATGAAATAGAAATCTATATGTTTGTTGAATACAGTTGTAGTTAACTCACACACAAATTTTTCTCAATAAATCCATTTTCATTTCATTTAGCTAATTATGAAGTACACTGGTCTAATAGTTTTCGTAGGTAAATGACTATGCATGTGAATGCTTAGTGGTCACGGCTACTGCTTCAACCTGTCCAAATTTAATATACAATTTCAAATTTATATAGGTCACAAACGACTTGGTGAAATGAAAACATGTAAACAGAGTTGTAAAATATTCTGTATAAAAATTATCAGAATATGCAATAAAATAATTATAGATTTTCATTTAGAAAACAGAAAATGATCTTCGTGTGACCCTCGATAAATTGGATAATTCTGATACTTCTTTTTTATTATCTGTCTCGCTTCAAATTCTACAATTTTTGTTTGAAATATTTTCGAATGTTCTGTATACATTTCGAGATATTTGCCTTTAACTTTGAAAATAGGACATTCTTTATAATGCTCCATTCTTCCCACGTCTCTCTTATTCTTACTATTTTAGGATAGAAGTTTCCTTATTAATTAAATATATGTTTACAGTTTTAAATAATTCTACTACAAGTGAAGAAAAAATAAAAATGAGAAATAAATCAAGGAAGCGTAAGTGTGCAAGCAAGCAGATTAAGGGCATCAAACAAATCAATAGTCGAAAGCGAGTAACGGAATGTGAGTGATTTTTAATTATGTTACTAATCAAATTCTTTAACTTACTAATACTTTAGTCGCATTAAATAAAAAAGGATAATGGAAAATTTATAATATGAATATTATGATTGTTGTAGGTAAATTATGAAATAACTATATTTACTTCATATATATTATAAATCGTTTTTAGTTACATTTAAAAAGTTTATATATTCTGATTCATTTCTTGTTTCATGCGCTTATTTCATTGATTATTTCAGAATAATTCTATTGAACATTATTAATAATTATAGTTTTAACGTAGACTTGTTTTATTTTCAGCTGAAGATGATTATAGTTACAATTCCTGTTCTGATGCAGATGATAGTTTAAAAATACATAAAAATAAGAAGATAAAGTGTAAGTCTATCAAATTTATATAATGTTTATTAGCTTCGTTAAAAAAAGGTTCATTTTTAATAATAAAACGGCTATAATTTTCTTATTTATAATATTTTATCTACATTGATGTAATATTAAAAGAGAGCAACATTAAATAATATTATGATTTTTTATCTTTTTACAGTTATAGCACGCATAAGATGGTCAGATAATGAAAAAGAAGTGGTGGAAATAGCTTTTCGTAAGCACATAAAATCAGCAACATTGCCTTCTATTCAAGCATGTCAGAGTTTATTAGCTAAAAATACACATATTTTTAATAAACATCGAACTGCCTTGCAAGTTAAAGCATATGTAAATAATTTAAAAAAAAAATAAGCTTATGTGAAAAGGATAGTATATAACAATGGTTTGTTTTTACGCTGAAGGAAGCCAGAAAAACATAGTTTTACAGTGAAATTATAAACAAAATGTAAGAAAATTATCCTCAACTTACTTTACTTACTAAATTCAGTTGGTTGTTTTTTAATATATTGCTTATTGATCATATTTTATTTTATTATATTTTATATTATCTGATAACAGCTGATAAGAAGTTAATATTGTTTTGAACAGTTCAGATTTTCTTTTCATAAATCGAAATATTATCACTTATTAAAAGCTATCACATTATGAATATGGAATATATTTTATTTTATAATAAGAAAAAAACTTATTTAATTTAGATAATGAAAAATAAATAGATTGATTACATCCACATGTTGTGACTAAACAATTATTTTTAGGTATATTTCCATTGCAAGAAAACAACTTTCTGCCTTATTCTTAATATTTTAAAAATTAGTATATAGATATTAGCAAAATATTTTACGGATAATCTTATTTGCCAATTTCTCTCAAATTGATAGTATTTACTAGACGATGATCTTATTGTACAATTATTTGATATTTTGTAACAGATTATACTAGAATCTATCTGAGAAAATATACGTGCATGGAATGCTAATTAGAATATTAACATATTTCACGTTTCCGTAAAAGCCTTTCCGGTTAATAATGTACTCACAAAAACCCTACAGTCATTTGGTGCTATATGCATTTCTACGTCCACATAACAAACTCTTCAATGAAGAAAGATGCTTACAAATACTGACTAGTAGCTGAAAAACTTGCATAAAAGTTGGCTCTACAAAAAGTTATCTGAGTAGTTATTGGTAATACCAAATATTGAAGGGTATAATACTTGAATGCATTTATCCATATTTTCAGGAACTCGTAGACAGCATAAATAAAGAATCTTTTGATTGGATGCCGTGAAAGGATAAAAAGGTCTGCGTTTCGTAGAACAAATATTCTATATATTCCCCATATCGCTATTCTTCAGTATATATCAAAATCATTTTGAAACACAACTTACTATATCATTTCATTGAGAAACGTTTGCCAGATCAGACAATTCAAGAAAATTTGTATGTAGGTTTAGATTTAGCTGAAATAGCGCGTGCAATCACTGTACATGAACATATACATCCTACTCTCCATTTTGTTTTAAATACCTAAATTGAAGAATGTGCGGATTCAATATTGTTGAAAGCTCCTTCGTTAAGTTAGTAGAACATATAATGAGAAATAGAACCTTCCATTTAAGTAGCTTAAGTTGTTTCTAAAACCTTATTTTCATTTTGATCATTTCATCCAGTAGTTTACAAGATATGTCAATCTGCATGAAATTATATGTAGGCAAGCGAATATAAGCTAATACAAGCGTTTATACATACCAGTCTTGCAGCTGCTTTCGTCAAATCGACAGCTATATACAATTTCAAATTGAAATAACTTGTTACCAACTGGGTAAAGTGAAAAATCAAAAGAGTCTTTTGGAAATATCTTGTGGTTATATAACAAAATTAGTAAAATTAAAAAGAGTATTTTACTTATAAAAGCCAAGATTGTTTTCATGTAAGGTTCAATTAATATTTCAAGGTCAAACCAATGTGATTTTATTTCATCTCTCCTTCTAAGTTATATAATTTTGATTTAATAGAGTACTATATAGGACCATTAATTTGCAATATATTGGCGTGGACCGATTAAAATTGCTTATCATGTATACGCAAATATTAAGGTCAATATTTTATTTAACGAAAGTTGTGCTTGTGTCCGCTTATTTCGATATATTCTTACGCAAATGATATATTATGTGTGTGTATGTACGTAAATATTTTGTTAAATGGTAGTTATGAGTACGTTCCTATAACTACCTAACTTTACGTATACTATATATTTTATATACGCGTATATAGAGACGCACGTATTTTACTGAATGGTAGTTATGTGGTCATGTCCCCATATCTACCTATATTTACGTATATTATGTATTATATATGCGTATATACGTATATAAGTATATATATAGCGAATATAATATTTAATTTGCGTAAACATTGGTAGATATGAGGACGTACCTATAACTACCGTTTAGTAAAGAGGGAAACTTATGGGGACCGTCCTCATAAATACCCATAGATTTATTGAAGATATGAGGACGGTCCCCATTTGTACCATGAGTACCTTTAAGTACCATTTCATACTAGATTAGGTTCCCTCATCTACCCGATTAGACATATATAATCATATATAATATATACTATGTATAAGTATAGGCAGATATAGGGACGGTACCTATAACTACCGTTTAGTAAAAACTTAAATTTGTGGGGACCGTCCTCATATATACCTTCAGACTTATTGAAGTTATGGGGACCGTCCTTACTTGTACAATGACCGCCACTAATGGCCTGCAAGATTTTTTTGATGCGTTTAGGAACCATACTTCCCCATGGATTTTTCCCCGCCTGGACTGAGTGACTGGAAAGAGTATAGGATGTGTATGATAGGCTATCCTTGTTTAAATGCCTTAAAGAGAAAGAGAGAGCCTTATACCGCGTTCAACCTGGTTTCTCCAGGTCTTCGTTTCTTATTTTCCTATCTCGGACGTCGCCATTGCTCTTCTCTCTTTAACTCATAGATTTCTATCTGCGTCTTTGTCTAAAATAATTCTACGCCACTGGGTGATTTTTTGGTGAGTCTATACCACTGGACCTATCTGTGAGTCTTGTGAGAGTGTGAAAAGTGCAGAAATGTCAGTTTGGCAGCGCGGATTTTTAATCAAACGAGTGTTAGTATAAATTGTTAAAGAGTTTTAATTTGTTGGAAAATGTTAACCAGTTATAGTGAAGTTATAAAATTTTTAATGACTTTTCTGGATTATCGAAAAAAACAGGTATACAAATTTTTTATACTTCTAAAAACTTACATTACGTATTAAGGATATATATTAAGTTAATTCTTGTCAAAATTAACTTAATATATAAATGTATGAAACAAATAGATTCATGAATTTAAATAAGAAATACATAATAAAAAATATTATTATAATTTTTTAAATAATATGCAGATCCTAGTGTATTTATTATCATGTATAGTTAATTGGTAAAATTACTGCTAATTATAATGTCTCTTTTTCCTAGGCGTAAAGGTTCTATGGAAGGTCCTACCAGGAGTAAAGTGCATACGTCATAATGATTTCAACCAGAGGAATTAAGCAACGCTAAGGAATGGAACACAGTTTCAGATCACGCAGCATGCTCTCCACATCTATAATAAGCCAACCTGTTTTCTTAGATAAGTAATGTTACTGATAACCATATATAAAATGTATTCAAACATGATCCTTTGTGGTTTCCCTTATGTTTCGCAGGTCAAATGTTCTAATAAGGCTGATGAGCTGCATCCAATTGGTGAATAAAAATGAGGCCAGGCTATGTGTCAATTCTGCTGGTTCAAATTGGGAATATCCATGCAGAAGCCAAATGGAAATATTAAAAAAAGATTTGTTATTCAGGTAATATTTAAGAATGATCTAAATGCATCAATATGGCTATTACTGGTAGTCATTTTTCAAACTTGTTTGTATCTAAACTTATTTTCTTTGCTGTTTTAGGTCCAGTAAATATTAATAGATTTGGCTGTCAGTATTTGGTCTCAATAACTGTCCTGCATTATAAATGGAGACTAGTAAAGCTGATGAACTGCAACCAAGTGGCAAATAAAAATGAGGCCAGGCTATTTGTAATGCTGCTGCTTCGAATCTGGAATCTCCATGCAGAAACGAAATTGGAAAGATTAAGAAAAGATTTGTTATTCAGGTATTATTTAACAATGATCTAAATGCATCAATATGGCTATTACTGGTAGTCATTTCTCAAACTTGTTTATATCTAAACTTATTTTCTTTGCTCTTTTAGGTCCAGTAAATATTAATAGATTTGGCTGTCAGTATTTGGTCTCGATAACTGTCCTGCATTATAAATGGAGACTAGTAAAGCTGATGAACTGCAACCAAGTGGTGAATAAAAATGAGGCCAGGCTATTTGTAATGCTGCTGCTTCGAATCTGGAATCTCCATGCAGAAACGAAATTGGAAAGATTAAGAAAAGATTGGTTATTCAGGTATTATTTAACAATGATCTAAATGCATCAATATGGCTATTACTGGTAGTCATTTCTCAAAAACTTGTTTATATCTAAACTTATTTTCTTTGCTCTTTTAGGTCCAGTAAATATTAATAGATTTGGCTGTCAGTATTTGGTCTCCATAACTGTCCTGCATTATAAATGGAGACTAGTAAAGCTGATGAACTGCAACCAAGTGGTGAATAAAAATGAGGCCAGGCTATTTGTAATGCTGCTGCTTCGAATCTGGAATCTCCATGCAGAAACGAAATTGGAAAGATTAAGAAAAGATTTGTTATTCAGGTATTATTTAACAATGATCTAAATGCATCAATATGGCTATTACTGGTAGTCATTTCTCAAACTTGTTTATATCTAAACTTATTTTCTTTGCTCTTTTAGGTCCAGTAAATATTAATAGATTTGGCTGTCAGTATTTGGTCTCCATAACTGTCCTGCATTATAAATGGAGATGAAAGAAAATCTTATATATAGAAAGTAGGGTACAGGATAATGAATTAATCTTTCAAAATATTTTTCTTTTCTTTATTTAGATTACGTTTATATATTATATTGTGAATTATAAAAGATTTATTCCAATGGATTCAAGAGCAATAAACCTTTTTCTGACGATTTTAATTAGCTTCTTACTTTTTCTCCTTTTTATGTTTAAACGTCGTCATTTGTCATGAATCCCACAGATAAATCTATATTTTTACTTTCCTATGGGTAATTCTACTTTGCATATGTATTTGCATCCATGCTCAAAATAATTATAATCATAGTAAATGAATGTATTTATTGTGTTCGGGAAGTAAAGCTTTGCAGATTATGGTAAAATGTATTAGTTTATTGAAATATTATTAATTGATAAATGAAATTATTGCTATTTTATAAGGTATTAACTATATGTGGTTTTAATAAAATAAAATGCATTTTATATAAAGATTATTTCAATTTTATTTATTATAAATAATCGTAGTTTATTAGTATATATTATTAAATTGTTTTTACAAATAATATTAATTAAAAGAGACTATCCATTCAGGGAATATCAATCATTTATTTCAAATTGAAAAGTGTAAGAGAAAGAGGATAAGTTTACTTAAATTTGTAAATGAAATAAAAATTAAAATGAATATAAAAATTTTTCATTAATTTAATACTGTTAATATATAACTTTCTATTTCGCGTCGTTTTCATCGCTTTGTTTATCAATATTTTTGCTGGAATCGTGTATTTTTCTTCTTCCTTTGAATGCAAGTGCTCTATCGTTCAGAAAAAAGAGGGGCGGATGTAAACATTGCGCTATTGTTATGATTGCTGCACATAGGAGATTCACAAGTTATTTCGATTTCGTGCGGCTAACATCGCGAATCCTTTTTTTAAATTATGGCTCCCAATATTAGTGAGGTTCTGCGAAGGAGAATAATAGGCCATTACGAAAATGGCAAAAAACCTCGAGAAATTGCAGCTTTTTTGGATGTCAGTGAGCAGTGCGTAAGGCACTGGATCAAAAAGCATCGAGTTGGTGGTGATCATGCTTTGGTGGACCACAGGAGGAGAAATGCTCACCCAGTTTCCACCACTGCCCAGCAGGATGAGGATCTGGTTAATTACGTAAGGGAAAATCCATTTGGTACAGTAGACGACGCAATAGACATGACCGATTTTCCTAGATCTAATACGACCGCAAGACGCAGACTGAACGCGACGGGTATTTGTTGCTATCGTCCGGCAAGAAAAATTACATTGACTAATTCGCACCGCGAACAAAGAATTGGCTTCGCGCTACAATGTCAGACGACCACTGTTGAGGACTGGGCTACAACAATTTTTACCGACGAGAAAGTTTTCAGGTCTAATGTAGACACCAGGTACCATGTGTGGCGTCCGAAGGATACACGTTTTGATTCACAATATGTGGTTCAAAATGATAAATCTGGAAGAATCACATGTGGTGTCTGGGGATGGGTTTCGGGTCATGTTATGGGTGAATTGGTGGAAATTCCACCACGCATGTCTTCTGCAGACTACACTGCAATTTTGGAAGATGTTTTACTTCCAAGTGTTCGAGCAGTGTATTCTGCAGAAGACATGCCCATAATTCGGCTCGTGCAGGATAATTCCGGCGTGCACACTTCCCAGGAAACTCGTGCATGGTTCGAAGCTCATCCTGAAATCGAATTGGTCCAATGGCCCGCGAAAAGTCCAGACCTCAACATAATCGAAAACGTTTGGGCGCGAATGACCAATCTTTGGGTTGCACCGCGTAACCGGTCGAGAGCAGCAATACTAGATAACGCACAGACAGTTTGGGAAAACTTACGCGACGAACCGCAATTTTTGACGAACTTAGTAGAATCAATGCCACAAAGACTAGACCAAGTACTGCAACGAAACGGTTACTGGACAGATTACTAACAGACCATACAATAACACGACAATTAGACACTTACTAGACAAGGCACACGGGCGAACGAAAATTTGAGCGCGTCTACGTCATTACCAAATGGAATTTCCTGATCGTAATTAACTAGATCTTGCCTGGAAATGGAACTTCGGATGGTAAGTTGTTGTACTTTTCTGGAGCAGCTCCACAAATCTGATCATCCAGGTTTTAACAATGGGTTTGTTTTTTTGCCCTGCACTGCTGCATTAGTTCAATGAGTTAGAGTGAGAAAACAAATATGTTTATCTTATTTCAATTAATTGCACTAGTTCAATAGTGCAGGGGAAAAAACAGACCTAATGCTATAAGCATACTGAGAGGAATTCCTGTATATGATGTGTATGATGGTTATTCAATGAATGAATTCACTGCCCATTTTAAACAATGGCAAATGGATCTTAATTTTAAATTTGATAACGAAGCATATGCAATATATAGAAATTTAGAAGTTTTAATGAAACTGGTTTCAGGGGATGAAGCTATTTTATGGGAGCCTGCTAAGTATACAGAAGCTTGATTGAACTTTTGGCGCAAAACTTATTTACTCTGTACTCTGTTGCAAACTTCATGAACTTTCTAATCATGCTAAGAAAGTAGCAGAGAAATGACAGGCAAGCAGCTGCTAGCAGATATCGTTTCCCTTACACTGATGAAAAGCAATATTTACCTCAGGTCATAGAAAAGATACAAAACATGAATGAGAATGAGCGGTTTTGCAGCTCATTTGATAAAGTTAGCAAACAACTTCAAGAATCCCTTCTACTATAGTATGGCACTCCATTAATGAGCCGTCACTCATTACGGCAAGGTGGTGCTACTTCGATACATTGTGAAATGCAAGGCAAAGCAAAATTAAAGATTCTTTTGCAATCACTGCCAATGAGATATGAATTTAGAATATATAAAATAATAGATACTGTCAAGGAAAATAACATATATGAATCATGTTGGTAAGTAATTTAATTTGATTTTTTATACTGACAGTTAACAGATATTTAAGAAACTTGTATTAACTACTATATAGTATTTGCAAGACCCAAGGAATTTGGTGCATTAAACGAGGACAAATGGGAATTGTTCTTACTTATTTGGCATAGAGAGAGCAAGATAATGGATTTGTTACTTATATCGCTGATCCATTCTTGAAACGTTATGCTGATAATGGCGAATTGGAATGCCATTAATTACTCGAGAATTTAGGATCCTGTGTGTTGGCTATTGAAAGACTTACATTGTTAGGTTGGTGAATATTATACTTATAATTAGTATAACAAATGACGCAAATGAAGTATATTTTGTATTGATTTATAAAACTTATTTAATTGCAGGTAAATATTGTAAATATCATCAATAGTATGAAAACGGAGAGATCAAGGATGCAGCGAGTTTGTTGGTCAACCTTTGGTTTCTAATTTAACACCTACATAGTAAGATATTTATATATAACTGATGTTGTTGAACAATTTGTATATCGAATACGAATACTAATAAGCTTTACGTTTCGTTTTCCTAGTTTCTTGCCGATTTTCTTTTGACTGACGAAATATCATTAATCGAGGCAGAAGACGTTCTTCTTTCGTCCAACGATAGTTTTCAGCTTTACGCTGCATATTGCTATATGGTAATCATTGAAATAAAATTCGAGGAGAAGACAGATATTTTTAGATTAATGGCAACTAGAAATTTGGCGCAAGCATTAAACCTGGAAGGATATCAAGAACAGTATAAAATCATTCCTGAGTATGTTCAAATAGATATATTTGTTTTTTAACATGACTCCATTCGCGAGCCTTAATAAATTTATAAACACTGTTAACTGTACTTATAAAAGGAATATATCATGTGCCTTCGCGTATAAAGTATATATACCTATTGCAATACATCTTTTATAATTCACAATATAATATATAAACGTAATCTAAATAAAGAAAAGAAAAATATTTTGAAAGATTAATTCATTATCCTGTACCCTACTTTCTATATATAAGATTTTCTTTCATCTCCATTTATAATCTAGGACAGTTATTCAAAGCAAATACTAACAGCCAAATCTATTAATATTTACTGGACCTACAACAGCAAAGAAAATAAGTTTAGATATAAACAAGTTTGAGAAATGACTACCAGTAATAGCCATATTGATGCATTTAGATCATTGTTAAATAATACCTGAATAACAAATCTTTTCTTAATCTTTCCAATTTCGTTTCTGCATGGAGATTCCAGATTCGAAGCAGCAGCATTACAAATAGCCTGGCCTCATTTTTATTCGCCACTTGGTTGCAGTTCATCAGCATTACTAGTCACCATTTATAATGCAGGACAGTTATCGAGACCAAATACTGACAGCCAAATCTATTAATATTTACTGGACCTAAAACAGCAAAGAAAATAAGTTTAGATATAAAGAAGTTTGAGAAATAACTACCAGTAATAGCCATATTGATGCATTTAGATCATTCTTAAATATTACCTGAATAACAAATCTTTTTTTAATATTTCCATTTGGTTTCTGCATGGAGATTCCCAATTTGAACCAGCAGAATTGACACATAGCCTGGCCTCATTTTTATTCACCAATTGGATGCAGCTCATCAGCCTTATTAGAACATTTGACCTGCGAAACATAAGGGAAACCACAAAGGATCATGTTTGAATACATTTTATATATGGTTATCAGTAATATTACTTATCTAAGAAAACCGGTTGGCTTATTATAGATGTGGAGAGCATGCTGCGTGATCTGAAACTGTGTTCCATTCCTTAACGTTGCTTAATTCCTCTGGTTGAAATCATTATGACGTATGCACTTTACTCCTGGTAGGACCTTCCATAGAACCTTTACGCCTAGGAAAAAGAGACATTATAATTAGCAGTAATTTTACCAATTAACTATACAGGATAATAAATACACTAAGATCTGCATATTATTTAAAAAATTATAATAATATTTTTTATGATGTATTTCTTATTTAAATTCATGAATCTATTTGTTTCATACATTTATATATTAAGTTAATTTTGACAAGAATTAACTTAATATATATCCTTAATACGTAATGTAAGTTTTTAGAAGTATAAAAAATTTGTATACCTGTTTTTTTCGATAATCCAGAAAAGTCATTAAAAATTTTATAACTTCACTATAACTGGTTAACATTTTCCAACAAATTAAAACTCTTTAACAATTTATACTAACACTCGTTTGATTAAAAATCCGCGCTGCCAAACTGACATTTCTGCACTTTTCACACTCTCACAAGACTCACAGATAGGTCCAGTGGTATAGACTCACCAAAAAATCACCCAGTGGCGTAGAATTATTTTAGACAAAGACGCAGATAGAAATCTATGAGTTAGAGAGAGAAGAGCAATGGCGACGTCCGAGATAGGAAAATAAGAAACGAAGGCCTGGAGAAACCAGGTTGAACGCGGTATAAGGCTCTCTCTTTCTCTTTAAGGCATTTAAACAAGGATAGCCTATCATACACATCCTATACTCTTTCCAGTCACTCAGTCCAGGCGGGGAAAAATCCATGGGGAAGTATGGTTCCTAAACGCATCAAAAAAATCTTGCAGGCCATTAGTGGCGGTCATTGTACCAGATGTACCGCTAAATACCATTTTACACAAGATTTGGTCCCCTTATCTACCCGATTAGACATATATATATATATATATATATACAGGGTGTAACGAAACGACCGCCTTTTCTCGTAACTGGAGGTTCGGGGTGACCATCCAAATGCACGTGTAAAATTTTGTTCGAATCGTTCAAGGGGTTTAAAAGTTATTTCCATTTAAAACTCACCCTTTTTCTGTCCTTTTCGAACGACTTTAACTGTGCATAATAAAGTGGAGAAAGTGAAAAAACAATTGACGAACACCCCACTAGAATGTAAAAATTATCGATCTCGCGCGATAATACATTTGCTATTTATTTAATTAATTTGGCTATTAGATTAATTTTAAAAATAGCAAAATCCTTTTCATTACAATTCCAAATCAATTCAATACAAGTATCATTGACTGAATTGATGGAAAGAGGGAGAAGATAGAATGAAAAGGAAAGTATCAAAAGCTAAGATGTCACGCGACTGCACTGATAATTTAATAGGAAACACATCAAGGCATTTTCTTTCTACAAACGAAGGTAAAAAGAATGATTTAAAATCAATTCATTGATGACAGAAAAAATTAAACTTACCCATTTAACGTTCTCCAAGTTCCTTTACACCGAAGTTTTTGAAAAAGCTTCAAACTGGCTTCTCAATGATTTCCAGAATGTACACTATCATTGATTTTGCATTTAAGAACTCGCGAATTTAAGCAAATTAGGTGTTAACCTACGTTTCTTCAAAACACCGGTTAATTTGACACTTTTTGAACTGTTTGAAGTAGGCTGAAAAGAGAGACACAGAGAGATAGAATAATCAATAATTCGTTTCGACCACTCTTAATCACCCTACTTCAAACAGTTCAAAAGTGTCAAATTCACCAGTGTTTTGAAGAAACGTAGGTTAATACCTAATTTGTTTAAATTCACAAGTGTTTAAATGCAAAATCAGTGATAGTGTGCTTTCTGGAAATCATCGAGGAGCCAGTTTGAAGCTTTTTCAAAAACTTCGATTTAAAGGAACTTGCAGAACATTTAATGGGTGAGTTTAGTTTTCTCCTTCATCAATGTATTGATTTTGAATCATTCCCTTTAGCTTCGTTAGTAGAAAGAGAATGCCCTCATGCATTGTCTATTAAGTTATCATTGCGCTCGCGCGATATCTTAGCTTTTGATACTTTCCTTTACATTGCGTCAACTCGCTCTTTCCATCAAATCAGTCAATGATGCTTGTACTGAATTGAATTGAAATTGTAATGTAAAGGATTTTGTTATTTTTAAAATTAATCTAATAGCCAGATTAAAGAAATAAATAGCAAAAGTATTAACGCACGCGATCGATAATTTTTACATTCTAGCTGGGTGCTCATCAATTGTTTTTCACTTTCTCCACTTTCCATTATGCAGTTAAAGTCGTTCGAAAAGGACTGAAAAAGGGTGATTTTTAAATAGAAATAACTTTTAAACCTCTTGAACGATTCGAACGAAATTTTACACGTACACTCAGTTTGTCACCCCGAACCTCCAGTTACGAGAAAAGGCGGTCGTTTCGTTACACCCTGTATATATCAAACAAATCATCTGGAAGTCATATATTTAAATTTAAGAAGGATATTGTAATAATAATGTAGGGTATATGTATAATAATTTTATTAATTTCGTTTGTTAACAAATTAATGCTATTTTCGTGTATCTTTCTACGCTAAAATAAAAATATTTTCTTAAATTATAAAATTATCTAATGTAGATCTGTTTTACCCTATTCGAAGCTCTGCCATGTTGTTTCGCATCAGTTTCGATAGATGGCGCGAGGGCATAATCATCTGTGGTGACTAAGCCCTAACAGAAATGGCACCACTGCGACTTTGCACCATATCATTGACGCAATTTGGCATCAATGCGATCCGCACCAAATGCAGCGAGACGTGGCAACCCTGTTTTTGAACTCACCCTGCGGATTTTGGAATATTCAAACTCTCTCTCTTCTTGACTCCGGTTTGATAAGGAGTTCTTTTGGCGACAGTTTTAGTTTTTAACTTCTGCAAATACACGGGAGTTAGGATGGTTTTGTAATCCAGTATATTGTTTTATACGGTGATCAATAAAGGCTGGTTAACATTGAAAATAAAGATCTAGCGTTTAATTGTTCTTTTGACCATTTGAGTGAATATAAACCACTACAAATTAACTGGTGACCCCGACGTGATCAGAGGGACCGTTTAACGCACTGGCAGCGGCCATTTTCTTTTTCATCAGAGGAAGGAATAGCTCGACGGATTCATCCTGACAAAAGGTGGAGAATCATCGTCGAGGATTTGAGCTATATTCAACTAATGCGATGAACAGGCTTCTTGCAACGCCTCCCGGGAACCGGAATCTTCAGGAACAGCACGGCAGTTCTGCTTATGACTCAGCCAACTTGATGGATCAACCTGTGGAGGATCAGAGGCTGCCTCAAGCTACAGAGCACAGCCCGGGAATCCTTTCTCGAACTACAGAAAATCAGTATTCCACGGGATTTGAGGTTCACGCCCTGTGGAAACAAAAGCTACCGGCTTTCATGGCCGAAGCGCCGGACATATGGTTTTGCATCATTGAGGCAGAATTTGCGGCAGGTAGAATCACGAGTGATGAGACTAAGTATCTTGCGGTGTTGAGAGCATTAGATGCAAATACGCTGAAGCTTTTAACGGACGTTTTGAGAAGTCCGCCGGAGAAAGGGAAATATGGAAATCTAAAGAACACAATTTTAAACCGACTGAGCGACTCAAGGTCAAAGCAAGTTGACAAGCTCTTACGCAACCTTGCTTTGGGAGACAGGAAACCGTCAATGCTTTTGAGGGAGATGAAAGAGCTCACTAAAGGAGAGATCAGCGAGGAAATTTTGCACCAATTGTGGTTAGAGCGACTGCCGGCCCACATGAGACCCCATTTGTTTCCTTCCACTAACATGAGCTCTGAAGGAATAGCCGAAATGGCCGACAGGTTAATCGAAGCATTCAATACGTCATACATAATGGCAGCTTCCTCGTCCAATGGCCAGCAGAACAGCGATAAAATAGAACAAAAACTAATGGATATGCAGACATTGATACTTACCTGTATGCAGGATATTAAGGACCTGAAGTTACAGAGGCAGCCCTCTGAGTCGCGAGACGTTAACCGCAGTTCCTCACGAAGCCGATCCAGATCAAGAAAAGAGTCTCGGTCCAAGGACATTTGTTATTACCATGAACGTTTCGGTAGACAGGCGAAAAGGTGCGAAGAAAAATGCATGCTTAATGAACTTTACAAGAAACAACAGCAGGGAAACCAATAAGGCTGTCATCCCTAACAACACCTGATGACGGCATCCATTGCTCGGTGGTGAAAGAAAAAAGACTGCACCTACATGACAAAAAGTCAGGATTTAAATACCTGATAGATTCTGAATCTGACGGCTCGATTCTATCAGTGAGCCTAGTCAAGAATAAAGTCAAGAAAAGCGCATTGACGTTTTTTGCCGCTAATTCCTCTCCTATTGCCACATTTGGAACGAAAGAAATGTACATAGATTTAGGATTAAGAAGAGCTTTCCAATGGACTTTCCATATAGCAGACATTCCAATGTCAATCATAGGAGCAGATTTCCTCAGCTACTATAATCTTCTCATTGACCTTCGGAATGACAGACTAATTGATTCGGTCACTGGATTGACTTCGAGGGGAGGTGATGAAAACGCAGCACCACAGCGTTTCCACTCTGCATGCAGCCACCCCATATTTCGACATATTGTCGAAATTCAAAAGTATTACTAAAACAAATAACAAATTTCAGATGAGGGATTTGAACTTTGCACACCGCATTTTGACAAGTGGACCACCAGTTACGCAGAGATTTAGGAAGTTGTTTGGAGAGAAGTCAGCAGCGGGAAAAGCAGAGATACAGCTCCTACTCAACAATGGAATCTTGAGACCATCAAGTAGTCCTTGGTCCAGCCCGATTCACATGGTTTTGAAAAAGGATGGAACCTACAGATTGTGTGGTGACTACAGAAAACTGAATTCCGTCACTGTGCCGGACATGTATCCGCCGCCACTCATGCAGGACGTATTCTCCACACTTCATGGGAAAAGAATCTTCTCAACTATTGATCTTGAGAAAGCTTACCACCACATACCAATGCATCCAGACGATATCATAAAGACTGCCATCACTACTCCTTAGGGCCTTTTTGAGTACCTGACAATGCCTTTTGGCTTGAAAAATGCCACCCAAACCTTTCAACGCTTCATTAACCACATATTCAGGGACATGGATTTCACTTTTGCATATGTGGATGACATACTAGTCATGTCTAACAGCGACGAACAACACAAGGCACATTTAAAAACGGGTTTTGAACGACTACAAGCAAACGATTTAACAGTTAACCTAAACAACTGCATTTTTGGCAAAAATAAAATTGACTTTTTAGGTTATACACTCAGTGACAAGGGTTACTCACCAAACTCGGATCAGATTGATCGAATTATCAATTTCCCAAAGCCTCGAATAATCATGGAGCTCAGAAGATTCCTTGGGATGATGAATTTTTATCGCAAATCCATTCCACATGCAGCAGAATTGCAATCTCCACTCAACAAGCTTCTGACAACCTTTAAAAGAAAAGACAAAACTTCAATACCATGGGATGTTCAGACCGAAGAAGCGTTTTACCAATGTAAGGAAGCACTTTCAGCAGTCACACTTTTACATTATCCTGCACATCAAGTTCCGTTATGTTTAAAATCCGATGCATCGACCACAGCAATTGGAGCAGTTTTAGAGCAGTTTGAAGAAGACGTTTGGCACCCGATTGGTTTCTTTTCAAGGAAGCTGAGCAGCACAGAGCAAAGATACCCCACTTTCGACAGGGAACTCCTAGCAATATTTGCAGCCATAAAGCATTTTGAATACCTGCTTGAAGGAAGACATTTCACAATTAAAACGGATCACAAACCTCTCACACATGCCTTCAATCAGAAAACACATCAACTTTCCGACAGACAAGCTCGTCAATTGGAGTACATCTCCCAATTTACCACGGAAATTACCTACCTGAAAGGCAGTGATAATGTGGTCGCCGACACAATGTCTCGCATAAACACAATTCAAATGCCTACCACGCTAAACCCAGCAACCATTCAGGAAGAGCAGGCAAAGGACCAGCAACTGCAGGAGATTTTAAAAACAAGGACATCACTGGTGTTGCAGAAACTCTCGTTAGAACCAAACGTGGATGTATATTGTCAGATATCAGACAATAGAGTAAAACCATATATCCCAGCAACTCTACGGAGAGCAGCATTCCAAGTAGTCCACGAACCAGCACATCCCAGTATTCGCAGCACCTCAAGAACTCTGAGAGAAAAATACACATGGCCTGAAATTAGAAAAGATACTGTAAGATGGTCACGTGAGTGTATTCCCTGCCAAAGAGCAAAGATACACAGACACAATAAAGTATTGCCAAACCACATAGAGTTCCCTGGTAATCGTTTCAGCCACATCCATTTAGACATAATAATGCTGCCAAATATCAGAGGTTACCAATTTTGTCTAACAATAATTGACAGATTCTCTAGATGGCCAGAAGCAATCCCATTAATGGACATATCGGCTGAAACTGTCACTCAAGCACTGTTTACACATTGGATATCACGTTTCGGAACTCCAATCACTATCACGTCAGATCAGGGAACACAGTTTGAGTCCGCTTTATTTCACTCACTTTCACAAACAATTGGTGCCAAGAAAATCAGAACCACCGCCTACCATCCTCAATCAAACGGCCTGGTAGAACGGTAGCATAGGACCCTCAAGACAGCTTTAATGTGCTCAGCAAAACCTTGGATGGACTCACTCCCAGTCGTTTTACTTGGACTTCGCACCGCCTTCAAAGAAGATTTACAGGCAACCCCTACAGAGATGTTATACGGGACCTCACTTAGAATCCCTGGAGACTTTTTCCTGACCACGGAGCAGCAAGCAGATCCTCGAATGTTCATAGACAAGCATAGGGAGCTGATGCAGGCACTACGCCCAACACCCACAGCACATCACAACCAAGCCAAGATGTTTATATTGAAGGACCTCCAGACTTGTTCACACGTTTTCATCAGAGCTGACCACACAAGGCGACCACTGGAACCTCCATACATGGGACCCTACAAAATAATCAACAGACTTTCAGACAGAGTATACCAGATTCAAATAGATGGAAAATCAAAAAACATCTCAATAGAAAGAATAAAACCCGCTTATGTAAATAAAACTGATGACGATGATGACCAGGAACCTGTAGAGGCAGTTCAGCAACCAATACATAAATGGCAAAGTAACGTAGATCCGCCTAAACACACGTACAAAAAGGTTAGTTTTAAGACTTCCAAATAGAAGTCTTTTTCCAGGGGGGGGGGGGGGAGTAGCTGTGGTGACTAAGCCCTAACAGAATTGGCATCACTGCGACTTTGCACCATATCATTGACGCAATTTGGCATCAATGCGATCCGCACCAAATGCAGCGAGACGTGGCAACCCTGTTTTTGAACTCACCCTGCGGATTTTGGAATATTCAAACTCTCTCTCTTCCTGACTCCGGTTTGATAAGGAGTTCTTTTGGCGACAGTTTTAGTTTTTAACTTCTGCAAATACACGGGAGTTAGGATGGTTTTGTAATCCAGTATATTGGTTTTATACGGTGATCAATAAAGGCTGGTTAACACTGAAAATAAAGATCTAGCGTTTAATTGTTCTTTTGACCATTTGAGTGAATATAAACCACTACACATCTGGAAGCTAAACGAAACGATGGGATCGAAGCGCCGCCTACCGGCAAGGATTGCGTCGGGACACGGCATGAGCAATCTCGGTAGTGGCTATTTTGCCCGAAAAATTTCTAGGTCAAAATGGCGGTGGCGCATGGCCATCTACAATAAATGTGAATATGACTTTTTATTCGAATAAGGCACACCCTAGCGTTGAAAAGTGTAATTAAAGTTAACACAGAGGAATGAGGAAAATTATTATATTTATTTTCGGAAGTTTTGACATTTACCTGAAAGGTTATTGCCGGCAAAGAAATTAGTATTAAGAATAAACTACAGAAGTAATCATTGTAATGTAATTATACGCAAGTTATCAGGAACAAATATCAGATAAGTATTGTGTATGTCATGTAAAAGTATATAATTATTTTACTTTAAAAGAGATTGATTCTTTGTATTATATATGTTGCAGATTGTTTCCTGAATTCTAATATAAGGAGAGTGCTTGAAGACACAATGGTACGCATAAATATTGGTTATGCAAAGGAACTTTGTTATATTTACATTGTCGTTTATTCAATACCGAAGATGCATTATGGCAAGCTTTTATGAATTCTTACGAGTAAACTGAATTCAAGTTATTATTAAAAGCTATGTATCAACAGGACTAAAGGGACTATATGGTTTTCCCAATACTGTTTAGTATCACTTTCATAAAAACTTACACTTATATGTCTTATGTTTACTTTTAATTAATATTTAACAAACACAAAAGCTGTGGTTTACCAAAAATTAAAAATGGGGAGAGAGAAGAAAAATTTGGATATGCCTATGTAGTTTCTGAAGCCGGTTAGATAATTATTTTTATACATTTATTAATACAATAATTTCTTAAAATTTACCATTATAGTAATATTTCATTTTTTTGGTTTTAGTTGATATAGTAGAAAAGATGTCTGGTTCAGCTTTATACGAGCTAGTATACGAGTAGGTTATAATGAATTAATAGGAGGAGTTATTCAATTAGGTGATACAGCTACCATTTTGGAAATAATATATTCTGATTATTACGAGTTATAGTCTCTTTTAAAAACTCATAACCTATGTAAATACTTATTTACTTATTATAGATTTACAAGGAAATCAATGATGTGACTGTACGAGATCTACTACTCAGAACAGGAAAACCCTTGTCTGTTGAATTACGGCCTGAAATTCTTGGCAGCATTTTTAATGGTATTCAGCATCCACTCAGAGACATCAATGAGCTCATTACCTCCATTTATATTCCAAAGGGTGTTAATGTGTGCCTTGCTTGTCCAATACTACACATCTTGGGAATTCAACTTATAAAATGTTAAAAGTTGCAGCTACATCAATGGTGTTGATTTGTTTGAAATTATTCACAAGAGCATATTGGCAAAGCAGGGGGTGCTATCTCCTGCAGTAAATATTTAAGAGCCTTGAACAATTTCTACGACAAGAATTTCTCTGAATTTGTCCTACTGACAAGAAAAGTTTATGAGATTCTTCAGGGAGAATAAGATTTGTCTAAAATCGTGCAATAGGTTGGTAAAGCTTCTGTAGCTTAAAGAGACAAAATAACCCTGAAAGTTGCCAAGCTGTTAAAAGACGACTTTTTGTAACAAAGCAGGTAATTGCGACGATTCGAGTGTATAACGTGCAAATTATGAGTGTTTATCTCTGTAAATTCCATTTTCTTACTTCTCTCTAGCTACACTATAAATGATCGTCTCTCTCCATTTTACAAAACCGTGGGGATGTTGCGAAATATGATCACTTTTTACGATATGGCTAGGCAAGCCGTACATTGGACAGCTCAGTCAGACAATAATAAAATTACGTGGAACGTTATTTGGGATGGCATGGTAAACATTCTCTATCAACTTAGCTCTATGAAGTTTAAGATAAATTTATTACAACTATTTTCACATTATTGCCTATCGTATCCATATCTAACGATCTATCTCTTTTAGGAGCCTGTAAAAGACGTTGAAGCAAAGGTTTGATCAGACTTCTATCAACGTCACGAAGAAATCCAACAAGCTTTCAGAAATCTGGAAGATTAATTCGCTCGCATTATTTAAAAAATTAGTTGATTTTGCGGAATGATAGTCCTCGGCGATTTAAAAATGTGTCCTGGTTCATTTTAAAGATGCTAGAAAAATGGAGGAGGGTGAAAGAAAACTCACTCTACCAAGAATGTCTCATCTAATTTTAAGTTTTACTCGCTTAAGTTCAAATGCTTCTTTCAATTATACATAAAGACATAGTTTCTTATTCTTAAAATTAGTTTATAAAAAAAAAACACACAAAGGACCTATTATAACTGTTTTTATCCAATGAAGCTGGGACATCTTTGAACATTATTTCAGCTAGATTACAGTCCTATATTTCATGTTACTGGAAAATCTTGCACGTAAAGATGGAACAATCTATAAGTAGCAAAATATATGTTGGAAAACTTTAGAACTTATTTTTGCGCCATTTACCTCTTCTCCTCCTGTTAAAATATTTTTATACTCCATTTAAGCTTTCTTCAATCTTGAGTATGCAAAATACCGACATGGCGTTACGACTATTTCTGCGAAAATAGTTTTCTGTGATCTGCGTATCGACCAAATAAATATTTATGAGTGCTGATATGGACCATTTTCATTTAATGCTTGTAATCTTTAATGAAGCTGTACCATGGAACTTTGTTCACCTATCGATTGACGAGGATAAATTTATTTGAGGTGACTTGAGGAGTTCAAAAACTTTTTAGAAGACTATTTTATGTTCCAAAAATATATCGTCTTGTAAAAAGAAAAAGGTACAAAATTTTTGTCAAACCATTTTATTACCAAATCAAGGACATATGTGACAGCTTATTATCAATATACATTTCTATCAGTTCTATGAAAAGATACAGATTATATTTAACTTTATGCTATTACTTCTTCAGATTTCCATTGAGAAAGTGTAATAGTCTGTGTTTTACAGGTATCGCAAGGTGTTACAAAGTGGCAGTCAAGTTCTGCTTAGTGCTCTATAGGAATATGTCCACTGCAAAAAAATGATCGTATCAAGTTTGAAGTCAGTGCAATGATATTATTTCTGCCAAAGTTAATATACTTTGTAAAATTGTAAAGAGTAAGCTGTATATATAAATAAATATTGATTGGCTTAAAATATATAGTTATTTTATAGCTTCTAAAGAACAATTTTATTTAAAATGATAATTAACATATTTTATCGGGAAATAAGTAGTTACTTTGAATGTAAAGGGTTAATGTACCTTTACGTGAAGATACATATGCTGTAAATTAGATTAATCACTATATTTGATCACAAAATGTCCAAAGTTTTCGAGATCACTCAAGGCTTCGATCAGCTGTGGTATTGTAATCTGTATCCCATTCTTCAACAGATCAGTAATGAAAAAGTATAATAAATATTTTTACACAAGTTAAATGAAAAAGTAGTCATTATTAAGATTTTATTTAAAAATGATCGGATAGAAAGCTTTTTCAGTTTAATACATTTAGCACGGGCAATGCATTAAGCTTGCAAAGAAATGTAATATACCTTATTTCTTTACAGCTTTCTGGGGATGATTATAAAATATTAAGTTTCTCAGAAATTGATGGTTAATTATATGAAACTTTCAGCAGCTGTAGGATTAAAAACTGGAAAGAAACTTCTCAACAATTATTATTTCAAATATTACTCTTCCATATACTATAAACTACAAAAGTTGCGGCTTATCTTATATAGGTAATTATATCAGTATTATTGCAATGAATCAAAATTACTATACCTCTCTTTTCACAAGAACAGGACTTGTTTCAAAATTTAAAATAGTATATAATGTTAAAGTATTAAAATAGCTGGGAACCACATAACATCGAACCATGCACACAGATCTACTTATTACTGATGATGTTTAAACAATATCTGATCACCAACTTGAATAGTATTGCTTGAAATCCTTTATACAGGGTCTTTTCCTAACAGCGGAGCATAGGAGATTCGTGTTAGTTGACTATAGCACTCGGAATGATAGAATCTGAGAGCGCTGATTGGTCAATATTGCGTAGTACCAACATATAATAGGCCGTTACCAATAGTTGGATACAAAAAATGAGATTTATCCGCCATATTGGTGTGGAGAAATGTTTACATGCTAATCCTAGCAGAAAGAGGTGTAAAATGGAGAAATGTCAAATGGTAAGGTTACTAAAGTAAAAATTAAAAATAATAAATGGAAAGTACGAATATTCTTTATTTTCATTCAAAGTATTCAATTTTTACTTTAGTAACGACAACATTTGACATTTTTCCATTTTACACCTCTTTCTGCTACGATCAGCATGTAAACATTTCTCCACACCAAAATGGCGGATGAATCTCATTTTTCGTATCCAACTATTGGTAACGGCTTATTATATGTTGGTACTACGCAATATTGACCAATCAGCGCTCTCAGATTCCATCATTCCGAGTGCTACAGTCAACTAACACGAATCTCCTACGCTCCGCTGTTAGGAAAAGACCCTGTATAACTTTAGAGTCGAATGCAAGAGAAGCCGTAAGTATACAAGTATATACAGGATTTGTGATTAAAGGTTGCCAACCCGGAAAACCTGGAAAGAGGGTGTGATTTTAAGAAGAAAATTCAAGAAAATTTTTTTTCTATCTCCTACGGTTTTGGAGTAATTAGTAATTAAATTTTTCTTGCCGAACGACGATGTGTGTGAGTGTGTGCTGATAAACAATAGGCTAAGCGTCACCAAAACAAAGAAAACGTCAAAACGTTTAAAAAATCCGATTGAGAACTGCATTGATTGGATATTCTCATAATTATTAATAATGAAATTAACGGATTTTTATTATAAAAATAAGCCCAAACTCGACATTGATGTTACAATTTTCAGTTCGATGAAATGCACAAGTTTAACGCGAGGCTTTTTGGTTGGTTTAAAAACTATCATTTCTTCACCACCTGGCGGTAGATAGTGCGGTGCGTTGTTTTTATAGTGGTTTCCTCAGGAGGCCTAATCCACATTAACCACTTAATTCAGCAGTTGCTCAAACTGCCTACCCCGCTGTGTCACGCATATTTGCGATCTGCGGACAATGTCGCGCGTTGCTCGCTATACCATATTTGGTGTGATGGTACGAAAGGCCGCTAAAATTGAGTGCCGTACCTCTTCCTCGGTGCTTTCACGACAATTCTCGACTAAATTCTTGACGTGACGCCACAGAAAATAGTCAAGAGGGTTCAGATCCGGTGATCTCGGTGGCCATGCGATAGGACCACCTCGACCAATCCACCTACCTGGAAAGATCAGGTTTAGCGCGAAACGCACATTCGCAGAATAATGTTCCGGTGCTCCATCATGCTGGAAAAAAATTTTATTCCGCATGCTTAAGGGCACATCTTCCAGTAATGGGCCTAACTCTTCTCTTAACGGGAATCCGTATACCGACATTACAGGGCGAAAACTATTTCGCATGCAGCGTCGTCATTTGTTGACTGATTGTAAAGTTATTACAGGTTTTTGGAAATGCCAGAAGCTTATCTACTAAGTTACGTTATGACAATTAACAAAAAATGAAAAAAAAATTTTGTTTAAATAAATAAATTAACATTATTGAGAAACAACAATTAAATCGCAAAATCCCCCAACGTACTTTACTAGATAATGTTCATACGTTTCCAAAAAGTCTACATAAATGCAAATCCGTCAAGAAATGACGATGCTGCATGCGAAATAAATAATGGAAGAATTTCGTGTTCGGGAAGTCGCTAACACGAAATTCTTCCATTATTTATTTCGCATGCAGCGTCGTCATTTGTTGTCGGATTGTAAAGTTATTACAGGTTTTTGGAGATGCCAGAAGCTTATCTACTAAGTTACGATAGGAAAATTAACAAAAAATGAAAAAAAAATTTTGTTTAAATAAATAAATTAACATTATTGAGAAACAACAATTAAATCGCAAAATCCCCCAACGTACTTTACTAGATAATGTTCATACGTTTCCAAAAAGTCTACATAAATGCAAATCCGTCAAGAAATGACGATGCTGCATGCGAAATAAATAATGGAAGAATTTCGTGTTCGGGAAGTCGCTAACACGAAATTCTTCCATTATTTATTTCGCATGCAGCATCGTCATTTCTTGACGGATTTGCATTTATGTAGACTTTTTGGAAACGTATGAACATTATCTAGTAAAGTACGTTGGGGGATTTTGCGATTTAATTGTTGTTTCTCAATAATGTTAATTTATTTATTTAAACAAAATTTTTTTTTCGTTTTTTGTTAATTGTCCTAACGTAACTTAGTAGATAAGCTTCTGGCATTTCCAAAAACCTGTAATAACTTTACAATCCGTCAACAAATAACGAAGCTGCATGCGAAACAGTTTTTGTTCTGTAATGTCGGTATACGGATTCCCGTTAAAAATTCTGCGTAATGCAGACCATCGAGTCTCGGCGGAAAGAAAACGGGACCAATCTGAAATTTTTAAAAACATACAATTTTCAACTTCTCAATTTAAAAGGGTTTCCTGCTTACGATTTTATCTCCAAGGAGGCCAGCCCATACGTTTACCGACCATCGATATTGGAAGGCACACACCCGTACGGCCTGCGGATTTTCCTCACGCCATAAAACATGGTTCCTCGAGTTGAACATTCCATTCGGGGTGAATGTTGACTCGTCGCTCCACAGAATCAGGTCTGGAAAAGTCGGATCGCTTCGGCATTTAGCGAGAAATCCTATTTTTTAAATTTATTTTTCCATTTAAATAATCCGTATTTTAGGGCTATCGTAAACATTAAATTTTTTAAGTAGCAGTACCTTCACAAAAATAAATGCGACACTCGTAATCTCGGGGGAGTAATTGTTGCACACGTCGGAAATGATAAGGGCGCAAACCGTTCCTGCGTAAAACTTGACGCACCGAATATTCTGATACGCCAATTTCACGTCTAACACTGTGAATCGTACCATTTTGATTTAAAAATAGATCCAAAATGTCTTCCTCTTGTCCTACAGTGATATTTCGCGCATCACACCTCTCCTGTCTATTATGCACTAAACATCCAGTTTCATGCAAACGCAAAACAATTTTTTGAATCGTACACCGTTTTGGGTGACGTCGATTGGGAAATCGTCTAGCATATAATCTTTCCGCTTCACTAGCATTTTGATTCGCCATACCATAGGTGATAATCATATTGGACATTTCCGCACAGCTAAAATCCATTTTGGATTCACTATTTTATTGCACGACTTCTTTCTTTAACGACCAAGCTGAGTCTTATTGTTTTATGAGCCTGCACAAAAAATGTAAACATTATAAACAAAATACTGACGATTTAGTGCTACCATGCACCTGCAGAATGTTTACATTTTTTGTGCAGGCTCATAAAACAATAAGACTCAGCTTGGCCGTTGAAGAAAGAAGTCATGCAATAAAATAGTGAATCCAAAATGGATTTTAGCTGTGCGGAAATGTCCGATATGATTATCACCTATGGTATGGCGAATCAAAATGCTAGTGAAGCGGAAAGATTATATGCTAGACGATTTCCCAATCGACGTCACCCAAAACGGCGTACGATTCAAAAAATTGTTTTGCGTTTGCATGAAACTGGATGTTTAGTGCATAATAGACAGGAGAGGTGTGATGCGCGAAATATCACTGTAGGTCAAGAAGAAGACATTTTGGATCTATTTTTAAATAAAAATGGTACGACTCACAGTGTTAGACGTGAAATTGGCGTATCAGAACATTCGGTGCGTCAAGTTTTACGCAGGAATGGTTTGCGCCCTTATCATTTCCGACGTGTGCAACAATTACTCCCCCGAGATTACGAGCGTCGCATCTATTTTTGTGAAGGTACTGCTACTTAAAAAATTTAATGTTTACGATAGCCCTAAAATACGGATTATTTAAATGGAAAAATAAATTTGAAAAATAGGATTTCTCGCTAAATGCCGAAGCGATCCGACTTTTCCAGACCTGATTCTGTGGAGCGACGAGTCAACATTCACCCCGAATGGAATGTTCAACTCGAGGAACCATGTTTTATGGCGTGAGGAAAATCTGCAGGCCGTACGGGTGTGTGCCTTCCAATATCGATGGTCGGTAAACGTATGGGCTGGCCTCCTTGGAGATAAAATCGTAAGCAGAAAACCCTTTTAAATTGAGAAGTTGAAAATTGTATGTTTTTAAAAATTTCAGATTGGTCCCGTTTTCTTTCCGCCGAGACTCGATGGTCTGCATTACGCAGAATTTTTAAGAGAAGAGTTAGGCCCATTACTGGAAGATGTGCCCTTAAACATGCGGAATAAAATTTTTTTCCAGCATGATGGGAGTACCGGCACATTATTCTGCGAATGTGCGTTTCGCGCTAAACCTGATCTTTCCAGGTAGGTGGATTGGTCGAGGTGGTCCTATCGCATGGCCACCGAGATCACCGGATCTGAACCCTCTTGACCATTTTCTGTGGGGTCACGTCAAGAATTTAGTCGAGAATTGTCGTGAAAGCACCGAGGAAGAGGAACGGCACTCAATTTTAGCGGCCTTTCGTACCATCACACCAAATATGGTACAGCGAGCAACGCGCGACATTGTCCGCAGATCGCAAATATGCGTGACACAGCGGGGTAGGCAGTTTGAGCAACTGCTGAATTAAGTGGTTAATGTGGATTAGGCCTCCTGAGGAAACCACTATAAAAACAACGCACCGCACTATCTACCGCCAGGTGGTGAAGAAATGATAGTTTTTAAACCAACCAAAAAGCCTCGCGTTAAACTTGTGCATTTCATCGAACTGAAAATTGTAACATCAATGTCGAGTTTGGGCTTATTTTTATAATAAAAATCCGTTAATTTCATTATTAATAATTATGAGAATATCCAATCAATGCAGTTCTCAATCGGATTTTTTAAACGTTTTGACGTTTTCTTTGTTTTGGTGACGCTTAGCCTATTGTTTATCAGCACACACTCACACACATCGTCGTTCGGCAAGAAAAATTTAATTACTAATTACTCCAAAACCGTAGGAGATAGAAAAAAAATTTTCTTGAATTTTCTTCTTAAAATCACACCCTCTTTCCAGGTTTTCCGGGTTGGCAACCCTTAACCACAAACCCTGTATAAACATATGAAAGGTGGTTCGGTAATTAAGGATTTTCAAACAAAAGAAATAAGTAATCCTGACAAATAATGACTATCACAGTTTGAAATATAGATTCTATTTTTGGATTCAAAAAAATACTAATTGGAAAATCAAGCTACTTTCTTAACATTCTATTGAACATTGATAAATCTGTAATTCATTATTTTGATTGCTGTTACTTTTTAAATTTTTACTCAGTATTTTCTTTTTTTTTTTTTTTTTATAAGGGAAATTTAATCGACATCGCATCGCTTTAACCAAAAACGCAAAGAAGATAGAGGATGATATTATAGAAGATAAATATTTTTTCCGATTTAACAGCCTACCTTGCTCATACATGATTCTAATATTTCTTATAACGAGTAGTATTTATTTTTATACCTTTTTTACACGTAAAAACATAATGCTCTTTTCTCTTCTTGAATAGACGATAATATTGACACATTACTTAAATATAATGAGAACCACAAAATTTGTGAACTATATTTATCTTTATTATAAGTATAATATATCATGTATTATGTATATATGTATATTTTTCATGTAATCTAAATTGTTTCCAAAAGAATAGTGTCTAACGGTCCTTTTCCAGCTATTAGTAGAGTAGCTAAGGGGATTCTATGACCGGGTGACGAGGGGGTCGGGGTCCCGCGGGGGCAAGGGAAGTAGGGGAATTGCCCCCTCTCCTCGAGCGGTTGTGCGCATGCGCATCCTCCTCCCCCGACGTTAAACTCGTAGGGTACACACGTGGGCCCACTCTTACGTTAAGCAGTGGACGCAGAGAAAGAGAGAAAGAGAGAGAGAGAGAGAGAGAGATTCCATCGATGATCGTCGGTATCGCTAACTACCGATAGTTGTCGCGTGTATCCCCCCTCTTACTCCTTTGGTGGGGGGGGGGGGTACAAATGTGGCCTCCCCCTTTTACCTTAAATTCCTTAAAGAGCGGTGCCCAAGCGAATCTTCACGCTCCTGGGATGAGAGTTGGGGGGTGCCCAACCGAGTCTTTACGCTCCTGGGTGCCCGCGCGACCGACTTCTTTTAAGGCGAATAGTGTAGACGCTTTGGAGAAAGAGAGAGAGAGAGAGAGAATACTCGTAGAGAGCGATCCAGTGATCGCTCCCCCATATTTTTTTTTTTTTTTTTAATTATAATTTATTGAAGTATTAAAAAGGTTTTATTTACAATGCTTTTTTTAGAAATTTTTTTTACATTCAATTGCATGATGTATATATTTATGACAAATGCTACACCACTCTGGTAGTGAACAATTGATGCGTAGGTGACCATATTTTTTACAATTTGTACACCAGTAATGTGGTGTGAGATCTATCTGAGGCTCCATTTGCGTAGCCTCAGTTCTTGTAGCAATGGACTCCGTTTGTGTGGCCATATTTTTCACCTGGGACATATTTGAAAAACATTTTGTTATTTTTTTTTGATATTGTAATAACTATTTTAACAAAGCAAATATACTTACAAAAATCACAAACTCTTCTTCTTCTTCTTCTTCTTCTTCCTCTTCTTCCACCATCTCCTCTTCTTCCACCATCTCCTCTTCTTCCTCCCTCTCCTCTAAAGCAATGGCTGGTAAAAAATAAAAGAAAAAAATTTTTTTTTCGTAATTCTTCGTTTTGAATAATAATAAAAAAAAAAAAAAAAAAATTGGTCAAATAGTGGGATTGTTAACAGTTTTCAAATATATGTGTCGTAAAATTCTTTTATGATTCTATTTATTGAAATAAACAATCTGTATGGATGGGTAGGGTTTTTTTTCTTTAAAAGAAATTAAAATAAGTACTTACAGTTCATGTGCATATTATGATGAAGCATTGCTTCATATTCTTCAAAATAACGATTATGAGAATCGTTAATTCTTTTGATGTAATCAGACATCGATTCTGCTTGATTTTTATCCTCCTCCTCCTCTACTAGATTTATTGTCACTAAACAACGTTCACTTTCCATTTCTTTAATTTTCTACTTTACTATCCGCACTGATGAACGTTCGAGGACTGAATGCAGCCTCTGAAGAAATCCCGTCGAGAGAGAGAGAGAGTCTTTATCGTTTGTTTTCAATATGAAATTACATTAGAAGTCCATTCTTTCTTTCTTAAAGGATACACTATACCCTCCCCGTATATAGAGATATCCATAGATATTTTTCCCTATTGTGTTATACTGTGATAAACCTACAGGTCAATCACAATGGAAATTTATCGCAAGTAAGAAAAAAAAAATTACCCCTTCCATTATTTCTTTCTTAATTAAGAAGGATACACTATACCCTCTGAATAATCCCCGTATAGTGATATCCATAGATATTTTTTCCTATTGTGTTATACTGTGATAAACCTATAGGTCAATCACAATGGAAATTCATCGCAAGTAAGAAAGAAAAAAAAAAAAAAAAAAAATTACCCCTTCCAAACATTGCATACGCTTAATATATGATAATATCGTTCATATAAAAAGTCAGTCTGTTAAACGAGAGCTGCATAGTCGTACCACGCGTGCTTGAACTATTCAGAAAAAATAAGTTTGTGTGTGTGTGTGTTTGAACGCATTAAAAATAAACTTGATTCTTACATAAATAAAAAAAGGTAAGGATTTTCTTTTTCATTCGATTAGTAAATGCATTATTTAATTGATTTTTTTTTACTCTAATGAGACTAATTTTTTCATAGAGATAAAAATGAACTTCAATAAGATCAATGAATTGGGAAGTGTCATTCCAAAAAAATTCGTTAAATTAGATAGCTTAACGGAAAATGACGAATACGAAATATCTGAAGTTGAAATAATTAAGACAAAATATGGCATAAAAATTATTTTAAAGCTGCCAACAGCCGATTGGGTATTCTTGCCAGGGAGAATGGCAAAATTGGCGGAAGATATGGAGCAGTTGCAGCAGCTGCAAAAGGCTGCAGCAGCAAATAATTTAATAATGTTATATAAAGGAGGAAAATACCACAACGTGGAATTTAAGTGTAAAGTTTGATAGATATTTTGTATTAAAAATAAAAAATTAATTGATGCTTATAATTATTAATATTTATTTATTCCCTACGTTTAATCTCCCATAATGTAGAATTTAGGAATAAAACATTAAGAACTTTAAGAAAGTATTTTATTTGTTTTTTTTTTATAAACTTATATTTCTAACAATAATTTTTTTTTTTTTTTTTTAACTTACATTTCTAACAATATTCGTAAGAGGATTATATTGTACAATTTTATCGTGTATGATTAAACAATAGGCTGTAGTATTATCCGGAATGATTTCCATACACTCGATCTCGAGTTTAACGTCGACCGTGCCGGTTTTTATGGACTCGTTCTGATGCGAGCAGTCGATGACGAAGAGCGGCCCGTACGTCAAAAAGTCCGTATAGTCGAGCATGGGTCTCCCGAGTTTCTCACCAGCGTAATAGGAGGTGAAAAACTTTACATACATGTCGTAGAGGACGGAGTAGCGGGATTTCGTGAAATCAGTGTCGAGACGATCGTACGGATAGGATTCGGAATTCAGATAGAGTTTGACATCGAGGACTTTGCAATGATTAAATCTCAGCACATCCTCGTGCTGATTACTCGTCTTGTTCGTTCTGAACGCCAGAATGACGTATCGCGGCTTCTCCAATTGCGTGGACGCTTTCACGGACCACGTGTGTCGCTGCGACTTGGGCAGAAGGGGATACTCGTAAAGTTCCCAGGCGCGAAAAGCGAGTGACAGACTCTTGTCCTGCTCGACGATACCGAGAAATTGGAGTTTCGTAATTTCGTTCAGGGTCACATGGGGTATTCTCCATTGCACTCGTAGCAGCTTGATCGACGAATCGGTGATTTTCACCGCCGAGTAAATGGCGTTTGTATCGTCGCGCGCGCGAATGAGAACGAGCTCGTGACGCGCGTTAACGACGACTCGCCGATAATCCTCGCAGAATCCCAGCAGCATTTTCAGGGGCACGCAAAAGCTGAAATTCTTAACAGCCTCCTCCTTTTTGAGCCGGTCTCTGGCCGTAGCGACGAACCATCCGGAATGACGTAGACTGGCGCTCTCCTCGGTGCTCAGGGAAACGAGATTCTTCAGAGTGCTGGTAATACCGACGTTTCTGCATCGGTCGATCTCGATACCGTTCAATTCATAACGAATCTCGTCGAAGAGGAAAGCCGCGGAATTGCAGTCGAGCGTAACTGTATCATCGTTGGTGGCGCTCGCGTCACGCGTACCCTCCACCAGCTGGCCCTCGACGTAGAGATAACTCTTGCACGGCAGGAGTATCAAATCTTGCTGCTGTATGGGAATGCGAATCTCGTCGCTGTTCGCCAACGAGGCGTTCGCATACGGATTGTAGGCATGCATCTCCATTTTCGTGATGCGATTGTCGTAGGTCAGCGGTGCGGTGACGTTCAAGGGATCTGCCATTGTTCCACTATGTACTACCTTCGCCCAATCTCTTCACGGTGAATCCCAATGATTGTAAAAATTCGATATTTCTTCTCGTTAGCAGGAAGCTCCTCTTGTCGCGATTTTCACTCCGAGCCGGTGTATTCGACTCCACGTAGGACGAACGACTAGCGAACGTTTCATCCAGTTTCACCGCTTTATAACCCTCGCTACTACTTTTGTAAATTAACATTTCTTAATGTGTAATCTTATGGTAATTTCTTCACGTCCAAAGTCTACGAGACGATCGTCCTGATCGAGGATACGTAACGTGAGACGGTCGATTACTCTGACGATGACCGGTAGATAAATGACGGTTTTCGGTGCCTCCGAGATTTTATAGCCCGGTGGTACGCTGGGAAAGAACTCGTGAATAATGTGTCGTGGTCTACCGTTGGTGTACGCACCACCCGCAATGTTGCACTCGATGCGTAGAATATTTGTTTTCACAATGTCCACGGTATCGTCGGATTCAGCCTGGACGTTCGGCTCGATCACGCGATTCGACGAGAAGCCCAGTAGCGAGCCAATGTTATTCGGTTTTCCAAAGTCAATCGAATATTTACAGAATATTTCACTCTTCAGTGTATTGTTATTCTCTCGTAGAAGAATGACGCTGTCAATGTTGTCTTTAATTTCATGTCTCGCAGAAATTTCAGACTGGAAAAATTCATTTATGGCACTCAACTCGTAACAGCCTCTGGGTATCGTCAGTACCTTATCGTTATCGTAGTAAAACTTATTATTCGTCTCGTCCACATTGGCTATCGAGTTGAACGTTTGCATGTCCACGAGACCGATCTCGTAGCGATCGTCTTGCAGATTGATGGGGGGAAAGAAATCTGAATTTAATACTGATTTACGATCCGATAATGTCACGGTGAAAGACATTTTTTTTTTTTTTTTCAAAGTATCTGTTCTCGCAGGAATTTCACGCACAACTGACCGCAATTGCTTTTATCGTACGATTGATATCGATCATGATTGTAGTAGATTGTAACGTTAGGACCAAAGTAACGCACACATTCTTTCGGCGGTTTCAAATTTCCGAAGGAATCAAAATATAGGACGATGTCGTTACGCTTGACGTAGGCTACCCAGTGGGTACCAGGACCGCATTGATCGTCGAGATTCACGATCGCGCACTCGTTGCACCGCGGTCCGTCTAGCGGCAGAGATGTGCGCATAAAGACTCCACGGAAGTATGGTATGCGTCGGCAGATGAGTGCCAATTGTACGTTACTAGTAGGACCTGAATCCGGGAGAGCATCGCGACGACGACGACGAAATTTTCCCTCATTCATTTTCTTCCTCGACCGTTTTTTTGTTGTTTTTTTTTTTTTCCACGGATACCCTCTCCGACGACTCGCTTGTACGGTTTCAGATAAAGACCTCGGCCTCTCTCGCGCGACGCTTCCATCGCGCGATTGTGACGTTGCATTTCCCGCAATCGTTCTCTCTCAGCTTTTGCACGGTTTACAGCACTCGCTATACCCGATGCTCCACCTGCCAATGCTCCGACTGCACCTAGTAGTGGAAGTATAGGTATTATACCACCCCGTTTCCTCGGCATTCGAATTCTTCTCTTCCTCGTAATACCAATTTTTTTCTTGTTGTTGTTCTTTTTTTTAGCCGCTACTGCTTTCTTCATCGCAACAATATTATTATTATGTAATCCCAAGCCAAGTTTACGCTTAGCATTCATCGATGCCCATACGGCTGCGGCGACCGCGCGTTCACCCAAGGTCGCGTCTCTTGCGTTAATACGTTCACGCGCTCTCCTCGCTAGCACTTTATCGGCCTGATGACGCTCCGGTAGATCCTCGTTGTGCCAATATGCTAAGTCGTGATCGAGGCAGGCCTCGTCCAGCGGATTTATACCACGATCGCCGCGCTCCAATCTTTCGCGAAGTCGAGTGCCGGGTCCGCAATAATTGTAACCGGGCACGTGCAGCTCAAATGGCAATTTTTTCAAGACTTTATTGAAGAACGATCCAGACATTTAGAGCAACTGCTTCTCTTGCTGACAAACGTAACAGTCTTTTATCCGTCTCGGTGGTCCGTCGTGGTGAGTGGTATCAGGTAGATTGTAGTGTTGCAAACAATATTGATATTGCTGCACATCCGAGTCCGCGCGAATGTGCCGAGGTAATCTTTCCCACACACTCGCGATACTGTCTGGAAAGTACTCGAGCAATACGATCTTCGGTATGTGTTCGAGCTGATGATTCGTCAAGTTATGCAGAGAATCGACGACGACTAGCATGAACGCCATCGTAATGGCAACTGACCGAATAGTTCCGTAATTCGCGAAATATAAATGAACGATACGGCTGTTCCCGAAGGTTAATAGCGAGGATGCATTTCGTGAAGCACGTGCCGACTATTCGCGTGACAAATTTGGATGCTCACAATGCTACCGCGCAAATAAAAAAAAAACGTCACGGATCGCTATTACCATCTACGATACGCTGCATAGTTTGCGGTCCGTCGAATTGCGGTAAGACAAACGTGCTGCTGAGCCTCATAGAGAGTCCGCACGGTGTGAGATTCGAGAACCTGTACGTCTACTCGAAATCGCTCCAGCAACCGAAGTATCGATATCTGGAGCAGCTTCTGCAGGAAACGGAGGAAATCGGTTACTTTCAATTTTCCAACAATTGCGAGGTTGTGAACGTCGCGGATGCAAAGCCGAATTCCATTTTCATATTCGACGATGTGGCCAACGACAAGCAGGACAATATAAGGGACTACTTTTGCATGGGTAGACATTCCAACATCGATTGTTTCTACCTCTGTCAGACTTATGCGAAAATACCGAAGCATCTGATACGAGATAACGCAAACTTGCTAATAATATTTAAGCAGGATGGAACTAATCTGAAGCATATTTTCAACGATCACGTCAACAGTGATATGTCGTATGAGAAATTTCTCACATTGTGTTCGACCTGTTGGAGTCGCGATTACGGTTTCTTAGTAATAGACAAGGATAGCTCTCTGAGGAACGGTCGTTATCGCAAAGGTTTCAACGAGTACGCCACGATCGAGTGAACGGTCTTGTCAGGCCGGTAAGGTTTCGGCCTTGTGAATGTCGATAATCATGCCGGTAAGGTTTCACGATCACGGCCTTGAGTGTCAGTTTGATACTGGAGCGCAGGCTGTTCGGATCACCGTGTCAGGTCGGTTAAAACCCGTGTCGGTTCGGGGAGAATACAGCATCGCAACAGGTCGGTTAAAAACCGTTCAATTCGGGGGAAAGCTGTTTTATGCAGCATCGCGATGGATGAAAAATCGCTTCTGAAGAGGATCGCCAAGACGAGCGAGGTCATTCGCGACAAGCATCGTGCCTTGAAATCGGAGAAGGCGATAATGGAGAGCAGTTTGAACGAGACATTCAAGCCGATAGTCGAACCATTGAAGAAACTCGTTTCGCAAACGGAGGATAACACAAATAATAATAATAATAATAGTTCGTTTGTCAAATACAACGATAAATTGAAGAGGGGAGCCTATTTCACATCGACACCGCATAAACGAGCAAAGAATCTTAGTAGTAGTAATATTAGTGAAACTATTACGAATCCATTGGATTTCATGACCGACGACGACGACGACGAGTCTTCTATAACCGATCAACCGTCGCCCGATTCAAAAAAAAGTTTGCTAGAAAAATTAAATGTTGATGAAAAACAGGAACCAGGCTTGTTTCAACATGTCTTTCAACATATTCAATTACATCCGATCCCTGGCAAGTATATTAAATTACTTCTGACTGATAGGGATAACTTGATTGATCGTGCTTTTGGACCTCGTTATGAAGATGATCAACTGACGCTTGGTAAATGTAAATTTGAAATAAGTCATGAGGGAGATATTATTCTCGATAAGACGTTATACACCGGTACAATGGGTACTTATGAACTAATTTTCATGAGAGAACCCAATCGAGCCATTATAAAACCCGACGATTTGGAACAATACAAGAGTATTCTCAATCAAACTAAAGCGCATAAACTGTTAAACGATAGTCTAAAACAAATCACAGGTAATAGAGGTGCAAAATATACAGAAATTATGAAACCATTGCTATTGGGAAAACCTATTTTACCGCCTTATCGGTTACCATCAACATCACGCGCAAGAAAATCGTCAACTTCTGACGCGTCAACATCGGGCGCAAGTAAACCGTCGGGCGCAAGTAAACCGTCGAGCGCAAGTAAACCGTCATCAGCATCATCGAAAAAAAAGGGTAAAGGTCTTATGCGTGTCACCGAGGGACCAATCAACTACGTACATTGGAACGATCCGAATGAATTGATCGAACGTTTGAGACTTTTGATCGCGTCGGTGGCTGCCGGTAATACGAGTCATCACAACGAGATACAGTCGATAATCGAGGAGTTGCGCGACGAGGATCTCATCGTATAAAGAAAGTTGCACGTTACACTCTTACCTCAGTGTAATATCAACGTCTTTCGGTAGTACGAGGTAAATAAATGTCTGACTCCTGCTGCTGTGAAATTTGCATTTGTTTAACATACATCGTAGACTGTATACTCTCGACATTACGAGCCATCAAAAAGAGGAATAATAATAACGAGGAACAGGAGACTGATTTTTGAAATGTCGATAAATAAATTTGGAATTGGACTGGATGGTGAGAGTAGGAAACACGAACCAAATTTAGAACATTTACTGCATGAATTCAAACAATATCTGACAATGACATTGAATAAACATAATGAACAATTTGAGAAAAAGATGGACCAAATTTTTCAAACAATTTGTGAAAAATTGGATGATAAAGTGAGTAAAAGAGATCTGGAAAGAGCAATACTTAGCAACACTTTTCATTAGGAATTTCGAAGAATCTGTCTATTTTTGAAAAAATGAGCAAAGAAAAGATACAGTTGGTGGAGGAGCTCCACGCACCGGCGAGGATAAATTTTCCACGCAGAAGAGTCATCGTGCGCGGCTTCGACGATCTCTGGCAGACCGATCTTGTTGATATGCGTAATTACGTCGATGCGGGTCACCAGTACATTCTCACTGTAATCGATACCCTCTCGAAATACGCTTGGGCGGTGGCATTGAAGACCAAGAGCGGCGGAGAAGTGACGACGGCAATGACGAGAATCCTACTGAAGGACGGCAGATGTCCGAAAAATTTACAGACCGACAACGGCAAGGAGTTTTACAACAGTGACTTTCGGGCGTTGATGAAGAAACGCGGGATAAATCACTACTCGACCTACAGCGTGATGAAAGCGTCGATAGTCGAGCGCTGGAATCGTACGTTGAAGACGGAAATGTGGAAACGATTTACGTTGAACGGTAATTACAAGTGGCGCGCTATGCTGCAAGAGTTGGTGGACGCGTACAATGCGCGAAAGCATCGTACCACGGGAATGCGTCCCGTGGATGTGAAACCCGAGCATGCAGATAAGCTACTCAAGACAGTATACAGCCACATCAAGGTCGCAGGTCGTGCCAAGTTCAAAGTCGGTGATTTCGTACGAATCAGTAAATACAAGCAGATGTTCGCCAAAGGCTACACGCCTAATTGGACTACCGAAATATTCGAGGTGGCGAAAGTGCAGAGGACCAATCCCGCTACGTATCTCCTCAAGGATTCCAGGGGTACGGAACTGTTGGGTGGATTTTACGAATACGAGCTTTCGAAAACCATCAATCCCGATGTGTATCTGGTGGAGAGAGTATTGCGTAGAAAGGGCGATAAAGTGTTCGTTAAGTGGCTGGGATTCGACAGGACGCACAATTCCTGGATAAATAAGAGCAATGTTTTATAATAACTTTTATTAAGATGTATCAAAATATAGAATAAATAAATAAATAAATAAATAAATAAACAAATTATTTTAGACTATAATGTCCCCAGGGTAGAGTCGCCGCGGTGCCGGGTGTAACGAAACGCTTGTCGTCGTACGGACTGAGGGCGACCTTTCTCTGACTGATCGAGAAAACCTGGTGCAGCCTCGATCGAATCAAATTTTGACTGCGAGACTGTACGGTGAAATTATCCAAGCAATCCTTGTAGTCGTCAAATGTTATATTTCTATCGATAACGTAACCTTTGACACCTTTGGCTTTTTTGGTAATTCTCGCACAGTCCTGCACCATGAAAGTATACATTTTTGCCCTCAGTCCTACGAACTCGGTCATGACACGACCATTGTTCTCGTCCTTCATCAGACCGGGTATCTTTTTGTTGACGCGTGGCAAGTCATACCGATTATCGTCAGGATAATCGCTGGTGTCGAATCGCGCGAGATCGCGTTTCATGACCGAGTAAACGTCGTCGCACTCGACACTGTATATCAGACTGTCCGTGTCGGTATACATCGCTCTACATTTACCGCCGAATGTAGGAAGCATATAGTCATAGTGGAATTCATACAAGCAAATTTTTGAAATATCTAAAATACTCATTCCCACGTAAATGGGTTTATCAAATTTCGCGGACAATTTCGACAATTGAATCGCGACCAAATTCTCGTTGAAAATCGCGAGACTGTGAAAATTCGGTTTGGAAATCAGGCTTTCCGCCCCGTATCTTCCCTCCCACTTGGTTGCGAGCCTCACGTCAACTCTATTCCTCACGTTCTCCATTGTTTTACCGAAAACCGCGTTGTTCATCAACTTGAAGAGATTCCTCTCAAATTCGTTGGTGGACGCGGTGCGCAAACGCGTGTTCAGCTCGATGTAATCGCGTAGCCAGGTGGACTGCTGAAACTTTAAACCGCGATGTATACGCTTCAGTACGAGTCCATTACGCATACATTGTTGCAGAGCGCGATAATGTATTACGTAACGGGTCTTATCGTTTAAAGTGGCCAGCAGCTTCTCCTGGCTCGCGCCCGGCGGCTTCTCGCGCACCATGCAGAACGGTAGGTCCGCGTGTTTGTCGTGAAGCTCGCGCGGATACTCCAAATCGACCTCCAAAATATAACCCTCGGGATGATCCGTGGGTATAGCGGAGACATCGAGATTGGCAGCGTCCTCGATCCATTGGAATCCATGGGTGGGCAGCGGCTGACACATTGCCCACCCATACAGATTGTTTACGTCGTAATACATGAGATATTTCGACGGTTCCGCCGGATCGTAGTCCCGCATATACCGATTGTTGGCCCTCTCGTAACGATGGGAGCACTGACTCAAACCACCGCGTATACCGCGCTCCACGAACAGCAACATATCCACGTCCGTGAAAAGCTCCAGCCTGATTCCCGTATGCTTCAACATCGCGTCCCAGGTGAAGCCCGGTAGCGTATAATAATGGGCTGGATCCAACTCATAATTTAGCATGCAACTATCGCGAAAACTTTCGAAAACATCGGTCAACAATAGGACATCGGTCTTCAGGTACAGGTCACTGTACTCCCCAAGTGTGCGCATGTGGAATTTGGTCCATACCTCTACGGCATGATTGTATGCTTCCTCGCTGATATCGCTGTCGGTCAGTCTGTTGCGAAACGACTGTCGCGGTGGTAAAGCCGTCTCTTCCAATCTAGCCGCGCTATCTATATAGTCGTAAGGAAAAATACCTTTCCTCGTAAGCAAATTCAACTGTTCGACGCTCAATTCCGAAAATTGTGACCTCAAATTTGTCAGCTGAGATTCCGCCAAGTACGAGCTCAATTTGTCCAAACTGGAGGCCATGAATTTGAACGAATCGATAAATCTCAGCCGTATATTATAATTTCGCAGATATTTGGTGAATGAAATGTATTTTTCCTTATGCACAGGCAGCAGATATACCGATCCCTCGTACAAATTAGCGATCGTCTCGAAAATGAAATGTGAATCATAGCCGGAAAAATTGTGGAAAATGACTGGAATGACATGCGAATCTTTGAAATTTAAATTACAATTATTGTGAGCCGGTCCTCTGTATCTGCCGGTCAGATGATCGTGATCGCGAATTCGTAGTTGATTCGGAAGAAACGGCTTTTTGCATATATGACAATTGGGATCATTATAGTGACGCGATCGTTCGCTAATACTAAGATTATGCATGGGCACGACAGTCCCCAGTTTCTCGCTCGCGATGCGCGCAATGACCTCGAGCTCGCGTACGAACCATTCGATGCAGTCGGCACCCCGATGAGCATCGTATTTCGAGAGTGACGCATCGCGAGCACTTTTTAAATAATAGCCTACACTCATAGGTTCATGCTTCTGATAAATATCACTACTGTTCGATTGTTCAACTTTTGATAATATGCACTCCAGATCCGCGTATACGACGAATGGCACTCGTTCCCCATTTTTGATGTTCTTGAAGGAAACCCAGCGATCCTCGGACTCTCTCGGTAACATCAATCGGAGATTATCGTTGAGCTGCGAGCAATCCTGCTCATGCGACTCCAGCCTCTCCACTGTGCGAAAGTAGTGGAGACATCTAAAAAAAAAAAAAAAAAAAAAAAAAAATAAATAAATAAATAAATAAAACATATGCAGTTATATTTGTATCATTATTAATACATACCGATCGCATATATAATGTGCATTTTTGCTCTTGGTGAATTGACTTCGCACCAATCTCGACAGATTCCTTATGCACATGAAATGTCCTGCCCCCTGTTCATCGTTGACGAGAAGAAGATTAGCATGCCTCGATCTCTTCTTCTTCGTCACCTGAAGCGGTACGATTTTTGCGTCGATATTTGGCTCTTCATTCTCCAAGGTAAAGATGTTAACCGACACGTCATTATCCGTCTCGAATTTCGGAATCTGTTTTAGCGTAGTCGGAAAGGTTAGGCTACCGACGTCTAAAACCGTCCGAAAATGTGGATAAGAGGACGTGCGCTTTGGATTAGCCGTAGGTTTTGCCGGATAGAGTGCCGCCGTCACGGACCACGCGAAACATGCATTATCACTGGTTTCTAAATTTATCAGAGCTTTCCTACTCGTGATAGCGGATGGTATATTAATTCTACAACCCGCGTGCAACGGGTTAAAACGATTAATGTTAACTATTAAATAATGAATTTTGTGCAAAGCCCATCCACTATCACGCTCTTGAAATTCACTTAATTTTTTCATTATAACGTCTAAAATGTTTTTCCTATACCAATCACTAAAATTATCAGTCTTATACAATGTAGCATTAGTCGTACTAATGTTTTTATCATCACTCTGGTCCTTAGAGATGAATTGTCCGTTAAATACACAATTAACCTTAACACTATTTGCACTAACAAATACCTTATCTATACGCATACGCACTAATACTTCCGCGTCTACTAAAAAATCCTTAGGCTCTATATAATTACTATTAACTACCATGCCGCTGCATATTCGACTTCGAAACGCCGAATCAAGCTCCTCCCAGATAAGTTCTTGAACGTCATTGCTATAACCAGCGCCTGATTTAATATGATTCAGTTCTCTCTGCGCTCGTAGCAATAGACACTTTATAGACTCGATTTCGGCGAAATTATTTTGACGCGTTCCAACGGGCAAAGCTCGATCCGCGTTGCTCAATCGTCGAATATGCTCGTGACATTCCAGTACCCACGCATCGTATTCGTTCGCGCTATTGATTGTAAAAAATTTTCTTCGCAATTCAGTCGACATTTTATGTTTTTTCTTAAAGAAATGACTCTGTCATACGGTGAACAACAACAATAAATTAATAATTGCGAATGCGTCTCTCCCGAAGAGTAACGCTTATATATATCGAATAGAGAATGGAAGTAGGGGTATCTACACATCCCATTGTTTCGTCCGAGATGCATACTGACATTGATATACATTGTTTTTTTTTTTCAGAAGTCTTTTATTCCTTTATATATTGATCATATACAGATTTCATAAAGTAAACATTTTGCAGTGAACATATACCATAATGATTCATACACTTGGGTAACGGTGGTTCGAAATTTTTACTCCATCCAAGACTAAATTTACCCCACTCACACTCCTTCGCATTGTATATATTTTCTAAGTTGCAAATTTTTCTCAACCAATCATATTTCTCCCGTCCTTTCACGAAAATCCAATCTTCATCGTACGACGTTACATACTTTCTTATTACATCTTTATGCTTGTAATAAGGTGAATGACCGTCGGTCCAATTGAATCCATGTCGATTAAAATAAAGCCAACTTTAAAAAAAAAATAAAATTATATACAAAACATTACATTTAAAAAAAAAAAAAATACTTACTCATTCTGTTCTCTCTCGAGATCGCTCAACCAAGCTTCTTGAAATGGTGGTGAAAATACATTGTGATACACTTCATTATCACGCAACACCGCAAATTCTTTAACTATAAAACTCTTGTCGGTCAATACAAAACCTTGAAAATCAACGAATGTCGGTGTCATTATCGTCGTCGTCAGTCGCTCGATGCAATACTGAACGATCTTTTTTTTTGTCGCATTTAAGAAAATATTAAAATTTAATGTTTTTTTTTAGGAGGGGATATTTTCTAAGAATTTTTTCCCATTGTTAGTTTCTTCGGAAAAAAAATATCTTCCAGAGATTAAGAAAGAATGGACTCCTTATCGAATGTAACTTTATATTTTTAAAAAATCTTTCTCTCTCTACGGAGATATTTCTTCGGAGATGCTTCATTTCAGTTTTTATCTTCGTCGAGAATAGCGCAACAATGCATAGAATAACTCACATAATGGATATAGAAGGTTTCTTAGTTTATAAAAAAGAACTTAAATATAAAGATATAGCTATAATTGATTTAAAAAGTAACCAAATTTCTTACGCATCTTTTCGTTTGCGTGACAGTATGAAAAACCTTAGTGAAAAAGACAAAAAAACTGTGTGGTTTTTGCTAAATATGGTGCATGGTATAAAATACAGTGATACGGGATTCGAGAAATACGAGCAGGAGGATGTGGAAGATTTTATTAGAGGTTGCCTAACGTGCGAGAATCCCGTAGTAGCCTACAAGGGAGGGAACATTGAAAAAAATCTATTGAATAGGATGAATGTGGATAATATTAATTTAGAAGTGTATGGTTGCCCTAAGTTTAAGGATTTAATTGAATTATATGATTTTGAAAAAACACCGTGCAATTTACACGTTCGAGAGAAGAACTTGAACAATGAACGTATCCACTGTCCGTACGAGGAGGTATCAGTTTTTGCCAAATGGATAAAAGCAAAAATGTGATTCTTTAAAAATCATAGAGAAATAAAGAGGGGAAAACAAGTCCTCGCAGCCTCATTCAATGTTACAACATCGTCGGTGACAGTAAGAAAATATGAGCTGCGAAAAGTGTAAATTAATCATGATTCAAGAGGATATTGTTCCTCTTTCACCCACTCCTCCCAGAGAATTGACAGAGGAATACGTGAATCGAATTAACGATTTCTTCAATCGTTACTTCGAAGAGTATGAACGGAAACTGCATCATTATTTGCATAAAAACTGTAAGTATTTATTTTATAATATTTTTACATTTCCATAATTATTATTTGTTTGTAAAATTTTTTTCTTCAAAAAAATAAAGTGAAGAAAGACGAAGAGACTGAGGAAAAAGATATTGAGTCAAAGGAGACGAAGAAGGAAGAAGATAAAGAGGAGAAAAAAATAGAGGAGAAGGAGGAGGAGGAGGAGGAGGAGGAGGAGGAGGAGAAAATAGAGGAGGAAGAATGTAAGTATTTACTTTATTTTTTTACCTTCTCATAATTATTACCTATTTGTATTTTTAAATTAAAGTGAAGAAAGACGAAGAGAAACAGACCGGGGAAGATATTGAGCCAAAGGAGATGAAGAAGGAAGAAGAAGAAGAGAAAAAAATAGAGGAGGGGGAGGAGGAGGAAAAAGATAATGCGTCAAAGCAGACTAAGAAGGAAGATGAATCACCACATTTCTTTTTCTTTTATTATTAAATTTTTATAGAATAGTTTAAAAATTATTGTAGAAATATTATTGTAAATATTCCCCTTCCTATTTCATCAGGGGTAAACGGAAAGAAATCTAATACGTTTTGATTAAGAGATGTAACTCAATCTAGAGTAGAGATAGATAAGGATTATTCGTACTGGAGAGCAATGTCGACTTCAGTAGTGTTTCTGACAGTAGACAAAATGAATTCGAACCAAAAAAAAATCAGTTTACCAGACAAAAAAATGACATTGTTGGATTATCAACAAACAGGAAAGCCTGTAGCTATAGTAAAGCCAACACCGCGGTTAGTAGTAGGACGAAATACATGGAGGCTTCTGCAGCAGCAGCATCAACCACTTCGAAGACCTGCACCGCTTCAGCCTAATGCTGCTGCTGCTGCTGCTGCTGGTGCTGGTGATTCTGATAATGTCAATAATCAACCTATACCACGTCTTTAGCCACCAATCGGTAAGAAAAGTTTTAACTCTTCTAACATTAAGTACTTCATGAAATTAAAATTTAAGACTAATAATAATAATAAATCATTTTCAATTTTTTAATCGCAGATTCTGCTGCTGCTGCTGCTGCTGCTCCAGTTTAAGACCAATATTATCATTACTATTATTGTTATTGTGTGTATATAATATTATTATTAAAAATATATATTAAAAACTACAACGATTGTTCAACTAGCAAACCCCTGCTCCTCAACCTTGAATTCACGTGAAAAAAGATAAAACGATATCATCCAAAGTATGGACGAGGTAGTAGAAGAGGAGGATAATAACCTGTTAATAGTTATTGTGAAGTGGAGAAATCTAATACGTATTGATAGAGAAAATAATAATAATAATTATACATTTCGTATTGAGCTTACATCTCTACCATTCTCAGTCTACCGAGTTTGCTTGACGTGATAGTTTCTACAAAAAAAAATGGGTGTAATTAAATTGTACAGATTATCTACTGAACAAAATATTGAAAACATTCTAAATATGGATGAATTAGTGGAGGAAGAAGAAGAAGAAGTAGATTTGGAAGGAGATTGGGGTGAAATAGAAGACGTGAATAACAACGCGTTGACCGCGATTGTGAGAATGTTGAGGAAGAAGCTTCAGCGGCAACAATCCACATCAAATATCCAGTCTGATGGGGATAATGACGATGATGATGATGATGATGATGATGATGATGAGGTTCATCTATCAGATTTTAGTAGTGAAATGGAGTGGGAGGGTATTGATATGGAGCAAGAAATTTCTCCAGAAAATATATTACGGTTCGATGAGGATAATGACGTTCTCCAGCTACTGGAAACCATCAACAATCGGTAAGAATCAATGAAAAAAAAATTTTATCAAGTGCTTGGATAAGTAGTATAATAAATATTTTTTCTCGTAGATGATACCGCTCCTACTGCTACTCTCACTACCACTTCATTTTTATAATATTTTATTATTAAATTCAATTATAACTTTTTTTTTATGTGTGTTATTAAAAATATATTTATAAATTTTAATTAAAAAAACAAAAAAAAAATATCGTTCATTTCACAACCTCAAAATTCTATTTCTCCTTCTCCTTCTCTTTGACTGCGTTCCGCTTTTCGGATAGGAGGCTAATACGTTTTGATAAAGAGTAGACTAATATGTATGTATTGATAAAGAAGAAAGAAAGGTATCAGATTAACTACAAAATACGTGTCTAATCAGTAAGTTCATATTTCATTGGAAGATCGTTTTGCATCTGAGCGACTAGTGACGAAAAATCTTGAGATCATTTTAACGCTAGCAACGACAGTGACAATGTTCTGTGATACACCTAAAAAACGAGACATTTTTGAGAATAATCCTGATTTTGATGCCTTGATTGAAGACCTTGTGGGGATAATAAGTGAAATAGAGGAACAAATAGAGGAAGAGGACGAAGATTTGTTGAGGAATCCGGAGGATAATCCTGAATTTAGCGCCTTGGTTAAAGAACTTGTGGAAATAATGGGTAAAATGGAGGAAGAAGTGCAAGAGGACGAAGATTTGTTGGGTGACGATCCTGATTTGATAGTACTAGTTGAAAAACTAGTGGAGCTCAGAAATCGAATACAAGAAGGGCTACAGCAAGCGGAGCAAGAGCAGGTGGAATAAGAGGAAGAAGAAGAAGAAGAAGAGCATGAGGAGGAGGAGGAGGAGGAGGAGGAGGAAAACGAAGGAGAAGCAGCGAAAGCCTAAAAATCTTTTTGTGATTTTTGTAAGTATATTTGCTTTGTTAAAATAGTTATTACAATATCAAAAAAAAAAAAAAAAAAAAAAAAATAACAAAATGTTTCTCAAATATGTCCCAGGTGAAAAATATGGCCACACAAACGGAGTCCATTGCTACAAGAACTGAGGCTACGCAAATGGAGCCTCAGATAGATCTCACACCACATTACTGGTGTACAAATTGTACAAAATATGGTCACCTACGCATCAATTGTTCACTACCAGAGTGGTGTAGCATTTGTCATAAATATATACATCATGCAATTGAATGTAAAAAAAATTTCTAAAAAAAAGCATTGTAAATAAAACCTTTTTAATACTTCAATAATTTATAATTAAAAAAAAAAAAAAAAAAAGATTCCCTTTTTTCTAACTTACGAAAAAAAAAAAAAAAAAAATATGGGGGAGCGATCACTGGATCGCTCTCTACGAGTATTCTCTCTCTCTCTCTCTCTTTCTCCAAAGCGTCTACACTATTCGCCTTAAAAGAAGTCGGTCGCGCGGGCACCCAGGAGCGTAAAGACTCGGTTGGGCACCCCCCAACTCTCATCCCAGGAGCGTCAAGATTCGCTTGGGCACCGCTCTTTAAGGAATTTAAGGTAAAAGGGGGAGGCCACATTTGTACCCCCCCACCAAAGGAGTAAGAGGGGGGATACACGCGACAACTATCGGTAGTTAGCGATACCGACAATCATCGATGGAATCTCTCTCTCTCTCTCTCTCTCTCTTTCTCTCTTTCTCTGCGTCCACTGCTTAACGTAAGAGTGGGCCCACGTGTGTACCCTACGAGTTTAACGTCGGGGGAGGAGGATGCGCATGCGCACAACCGCTCGAGGAGAGGGGGCAATTCCCCTACTTCCCTTGCCCCCGCGGGACCCCGACCCCCTCGTCACCCGGTCATAGAATCCCCTTAGCTACTCTACTGCTATTCGCTTGTTGACGGGCAGTTTTGGAATGTGGTGCACTGTTAATGAAAAGAAAAAATTATAATATATTCGATGTAAACATATCTTTATTACACAAAAAGTCAATATTTGAAATGGATATGTCGAAAAATAATTATTTTTGTATCGAAGAAATAATGTTTTTCTAAACAATACTTCCAAATTGTAACTAGAAATCTAGAATAAAATTTATATACAGGGTTTTCACTCGAATGAATCTAAAGTATGAATGTAATGCTCGCAATTTCAAAGAGAGGTTCAATAAATTTTCCTACATTAAATCTCACTGATTGTAACATCACAGGAGGTTTTAAATGGTTCTACGCAAAGCACTGGTATATATTGTAACGTGGTAGAATACACGTTACAGAAATGCATAGGTCTTTTAGTTTCCCCTGTCCCCCTTAGCGCCTCCTGCGATCCCCCCGGTATGAATGTGTATGTGTGTGTGTAGCCTGATGAACCTTCCGTGGAGCGACGATGTAGTTTTCCGATGTAGGAATATTGTAAGTGTCGACCACGGAAGGAGAGTAGATGTTTTTAGGAAATGGTATGATTGGGAATTGGGCGAATGTTTGCAGCATTAGGTGTAAATAGTATTATAGAAATTAAGAATATTTTATTTCAGGCTAAAACTAGTATTCATAAGTCTCCTCTGCTCCAACATGAGCTTGAAAACTGTTGTTCTCCTATCCTCTACTCTCCTATGCCCGAATGCCTATATTGCCCTCTCACTCTCACCTTCCCGCTGAGCGCGACTGTTTACGCGACGCTACTACCGTCCCCTCACCGCAAGTCCCCGCCGAGCGCTCCACCCATTCCTTTCCTCTACCGCGCCTCGCCGCTAGCGCGCCGAGCCGCGATCTCCCTTGCCCGCGCTATCCACGCGCCACGGCTACCGCTTCCCCGACATCCCGATTCCCCGACCACTACTCGCCGACCCCGCGCCGCAGAGCCCCGCCCGGACATCACCAAGCTACGAAGCAGACGACACGGATAGCCGAGACGCTACGAAACCCAGGGAACAGTGCGAATGCGGATCCCAGTCAATTTGATAGGTGATAATTGACTGATAGATCGAGAGCATGCGCTATTGCCCTGAAGAATAATGAAATCCTAGGAATTAGGAAAAGGACCCGGGGCCCAGGACGAACGAGGAAACTGAGGACCGGGCCACTTCTGTTCTACAGTTAGAACTGCCCGCCGTGCCGAGCTTCTCGCACACATTGTGTAAGAGAAACAGAAGGGTCGTCGCCGTAATTTGAAAGGAACTTTGTCTATTGAATACGGGCCCCTTCTTCGGAGTATTAAGTGGTCCCGACGTGGGATTTGTGGAGTTCGGAAATCGTGGTCGAAGTGGTCGCTGCCGTGTTTTCCCCCCCGAGTTTTCCCTGTCCCAGTTCTCCCTCACGTTCTTCCCCGTCTACCCCCGCTCACCCTTTCCCCCTTTTTAGTCCGCCCCCGAGTAACTCCCTCCCCGTGTTAAAATTGAGAACCCGAAAAATAGTGTACGCGCGTATAATAAGTGTGCGTGAGCATCGCGGGAGGCCCCCCCTCCTTGAGTTTAGTGGAATAAAGACCGATTCCAGGACAAACTTTTAGTGTTTTTTTGTTATTTGCAACCTGCAGGTTACAATATATATATATATATTTATCCTGTTAAATTTTCAGGAATCCCTACACGTCCTTGCGCGCAGCTGCATCGCAATTAGGTGGGCTTTAAACAAGTGTTGCAAAGTTAAGAATGGGCATCCTTTAAGCAATTAATAGATTACTTTTGAATTTACATATTAAAAAATCTAATGACTTTTTTTTTATTGTTTACTATTGTCATTTTAATTCTTGTCTCTTTAGTAAACTAGCGAACTCAATGAAGCAACAGTGTCAACTCCATGACTGAGTACTATTTCTCTAATTTACCTTTCAATTAGCTTTATTTGCTGATACTGCATAATTTAATAATGCAACAATAGTGTACGATAGAATCAAATTTACATTTACACTAATTTACTTTAAATTATTTAAATATGAAACTATTGTTCATTAAAGGATGTCCATCTCGTTCAAGTAATTCATTAGAGAGTGAAGTAAAATATATCAATATATACTCACGATTGTTACTTCGTATCAATCTTTTAATTTTATTTAATGTTTCTACTTTTTTATATGACGTAATGGTTAGAAAATGTGCTATAGCCCTCTCTTCGTTCTGCATAATGTCTGATTGCAACATGTTCCAAGCTATTTTTATGTATCGTTGAAAAATTGTATTTTCCTTCCGTGTATGGATAATTCTAATATTTTTATTTTTCTCCAGCTGTTTTCTCTCTCTTTCCGTCTCTCTTATTAATTTCATTAATTTAACTATGGAGAAAGTCATAAATTGAAAAAGGGTTCCTCATATTGAATAAGATGAATAAATAAATTTTATATAGTTTTATCATACAGCAAAATTGAGAAAATATTGGTCGACGTCCAAACAAGTCGTTTACTTTTCTGTGGTATCGCTCTTGCGCATTGTTTGTTGTATCCGATTTTTCAAATATACTTAAAGTATTTGGATTTGTCCTTACAATCCATTGCGTGTTTATATATTTTAATAGATCCGTAAATAATATTTTAAGCTCCTTGTGCTTTTCTATTTCACTTTTTATCATTAAGAATCCAGTTTTTATATTATTGGGTGGCAGATAAGGTAGATTATAAAGTTTTCTTATATTTAAATAGAATCTTGAACCTACGGTGATATCTCGCTTTTTAATATACTTCCGAATATTCTGAAAAAAATGGAATATGTGTTATTTTCCTATCTTTATCAAGATAAAAAATAATTTTTTATAAATGTATATTATACTTACATATATACAGGGTCTTTTCCTAACAGCGGAGCATAGGAGATTCGTGTTAGTTGACTATAGCACTCGGAATGATCGAATCTGAGAGCGCTGATTGGTCAATATTACGTAGTACCAACAGATAATAAGCCGTTACCAATAGTTGGATACAAAAAATGAGATTCATCCGCCATATTGGTGTGGAGAAATGTTTACATGCTGATCGTAGCAGAAAGAGTTGTAAAATGGAAAAATGTCAAATTTTGTCGTTACTAAAGTAAAAATTGAATACTTAGAATGAAAAGGAAGAATATTCGTACTTTCCATTCATTATTTTCAATTTTTACTTTAGTAACCTTACCATTTGACATTTCTCCATTTTACACCTCTTTCTGCTAGGATTAGCATGTAAACATTCTCCACACTAATATGGCGGATGAATCTCATTTTTTGTATCCAACTATTAGTAACGGCCTATTATATGTTGGTACTACGCAATATTGACCAATCAGCGCTCTCAGATTCGATCATTCTGAGTGCTATAGTCAATTAACACGAATCTCCTATGCTCCGCTGTTAGGAAAAGACCCTGTATAATGGAAATAGCAGACTTGTATCTGTATTGATGGAAATACTGCCAATACTGCGTTTTGTAAACCTCTTTCAAAATCAGTAATACATATTTCTGGTGCGAACTCCGGAGGAATAATTTCAGTTTTTATAAAATGAAACGTATTGGTATAAAATGTTTCATTTTTATTATTTAATAAAATCCAGATGAAAGGAAAAAACTGTATGAAAATTATAATCATTATAAATTTTGCTATATTTTATACAACTTTGTAAATGAAAAAATGTAAAGGCTATTTCATAAGTTATAATGACGACCCTGAGCGCTTCGACAGAAAAGGATCTATTATGAGTTAAAAATTAATAATTATAATATTTTTTTCCTGCAGCCCTTATTTTAGAAATTATTATAAATGTAAATGTATTCTACTCATGTCTCTTAATTGCGATGCAGGGTGTTCGCTAGGGAATTTTGTCAAGTGCAATTAATTTGATCTATGTTATAATAAATTTAACGTTTAATTAATGGGCTAAGCCGTAATAAATATAAAAATTTGTGCACACTGATAAGTTTTTTATGAAAATGTTGCGGAAATTGTCATTTATAGCTTTCCGCCTTGTGACTAATTTTCGATATTCTGTGTAAAAGAACTATAACATTATTTATAAATTGCATGCAATTTTTACGACTATAGATTACGAAAAAAATACGCCATCAGTGGTAGCTTCACTGAAATTGGCTTCTTCAAATAATTGAAAAACCTAATGAAGAGGCTAACTAAGCATTCCCTAGCACACGATGCCAATAAGGAAATAATGGTTTCAAAAATTTCTAGCAATATAAACGTTTTCAATAAAGGCTTTATGAAGAATATTTTAAGCAGTTTCTTATAGAATTGGCTATTTTTCCAAAATTTCACAAGTCATCACCAATAACTTATGGAATATCTTACATTAAATTATATCAACTATTAAATATAAATATATGTATATATTGATTAATACCTTATCATTAAATTTACCCATAATAGTAATTAATTGGGTCGCATTCTTTATTCGTGGTACAATCATAAATGTACCGTCGATGCTAATAATTTTACTATTTTTTAGAAGACAACATAATTTTTTTTCAAAAATTGTAACAGCTAAGAAATTGCCTTCCTCATATTTTGCTACATTTATTTCATACGTCTCTTCTCCTTCCCTAAATGATAAAAAATTCTTCCATTTTTCATCGTTCAAAATTTGATCAATATCTTGCAGTTTTTTAGGTGCTGTTGGAAAAATTTTTGATTTCCATCTTGTGACGCTACTGGCTATCCTTGGGGATAGTATAGAAGGGGAGGGAGGAGTGATCCCTCACCGATCGCGTTCGCGTCCCAATAGGCGACTTCCTACTAGACCCGGGCGCCTTCGATGTACTTCTGATAATACCCGAATATTTATTTATGCAGAGGGGGTTCTAACCCTCGTACGCGACTATCGGGGATGGGGTGCTAATACAATGAATCGCTAATTTCGGTTAAACTCTCTTTATTACAATATCCGGTTCGCGTTACACGGTATTGGGGAGTTGCGTTAGGTCCTACGTGTGGACGCGGCCTAAGTGGTGCGAACGCGGCTGGAGTCCCGATGACGTACTAGCTAGCCTCGCGCTCGAGCCACTAGTTGGCGTTCGCGGCGGCCCCACCGAGTCGCGCGGTACTCGCGCGCCACCGGCGGATCCCTAGGCTAACTACTCCTCGACGCTACGCGGATAAGTCCCTCTTTCCGCGCGTGCGCGTCCCGCGACGGTTACCCGCACTCGCTCCGTTCCCGCGTACTTAAACACAACAACGACCCGGAGTGTTTACTTCTGTAAGCCTGAGGTCGCGAGTCCTCACGATAATGATACTAAGTCCGCGGCCTTGAAATGACTGAAGGGAACGTCCCCGTCAACGGTCGAACTCAAAACGAGTCAATGTAATCGCGGACACTTTGGCTAATTCGCGATTCTACACAATATGACATGCGTTACAGGTCCAACGGAATGACCACTCCGCTAAGTTGCCCGCTTACCCGTGACAGGTGAGCAGGGCCAGCGGTTCCCTATAAAACCGTTCGGTGCTACGAGCCCTAAAGCCCTAGCACACCCCGGGACGTCACAGGACTTATTCACAGAAAGAATAATCACCCTACTGTCTGCTTACTCTAGGCTGGCTCTCTTCTCTCGCTTTCTCTCTCTCCCTTTCTCTCGCTTTCGCCTCTCTCTCTCTCTCTCTCTCTCTCTCGTTCTCGCTCTCGCTCTCGCCTCTCTCTTTCGTCCTCTTGCCCTTGACACTGGCCCAAAGGGCTGGTATTCTCCGCTGTCCGGTATGGGTTCGCGGCCGGGCTGCAGTCGCTGCAAAATCACTGGCACCTTTTTTGTACTAGGCAGCGGCTGTAGCCTTGGTCGCGGAGTTATCGGCGGCGGGGAAGGATCCGGGCACTGTGTGTCACCTCTGACATCTAAACTACGTGTGTCGGGGCAGTCCGCGGGAGCAGGTAAGGCCCTGCGCCTGTCCCGCCGCTGCCCCGCTACACCCATCGCGCGGCACTAGGGAGCCGAGAAGTTATCGATCCTAGATCAATACTTATCGGTTGATGACTCCCTAGTTCGTACGCGACCCGCCTATCTAGCGCTTGAGATTAGCAAAGCGCTAGATGGCAGCTATAGTAACGTTGCGAGAACGCAACGTTACAATCTGTTTATGGATATTTTTATTTCTGGAAATGAAATTTCCTCTGCTGCTGCAGGATACCTAAAAAATCATCCCTTTACTTATAATTTTAGACTAATTAGTTGAGAAATTAAGACATGAATAGATGAAGGTGTGTTACTGCCTACATTTTTATAAAAAGCAATTTATAAATTTTTATAAAAGTAACCATAGCCGTTATGTACAAATATTTCTACAGTAGACATGCTAGGCCGGTTCTGGCCCCCCCCCCACTCCTGTCCACTCGGCTGAGCCTGGTTGCGAGGTAGTGGGGGGAGCCAAGAAGTGCTAAGCGGTGGTGGTGGGGGAAATCGGAGGCTCCACGTGAGCTCGCAGCAAGTATGGGCGAGAGGGTTGCGGGGGTGCGGGAGGATACTTGCAGCATTTTGACATCACACCCCCACTCCTCTGACGTCAGGTCTCAGTTAGTAAAAGCAATTTCCTAGATGGTAAAACAGATTCTCCCTGCGTTTTTTTTTGCTCGCGTAACCTTGAATCTTTGCAGCATGCTACTACCCCGTTGAACCCCCTTTACCCTAAATGTAGCTGAGTATGTTACTTTTTTCCATAGCTCAGCAATTTTTGAACTAATATATAATAGCATGCACAAACACAATTTTATAAATCAACAAAACAAAAATAAACCTTATTATATATGTTTTTATTGTAATAACAGTTAATTATAAAATGGTATTATTGAAATATACATTGATTAAAATGTTGATAATATAAATGTACAATGTTACATTTTTTTAAGTTATATATTTTCAGAAGATAATAGTTCAACAATTACATCTCGTTTTTCTTGACCCAATCTTCTCCTTTCAGTGCTTGAAGCCACGGTAATAAAGCTGCTGGTTCACACATATAACATGCTTTTTTTTAAAAAGACTACTCTATTTTAAAATGATATTTTTAATTCGAAACTTCGTAACTATGAGATAGTAATTCCTGCTATAAGACCTTTTTAAAGCGTTCTTGACAGATGTCAGTGTTAACTGAAAAGTACATACAATCATCATATGCATTCAATATTACTACGTAAAGGCTAGAATGCTATAAATATACACCTATTCGTTTACTTCATCTTCAGTTATCATGACATTCTCGCTGTCGATTATTCCAGTAACTTTATTATTTTCAAAAATCGAGAAATTGTCCTCAATATCATCACTATTATCACTGTCAATTATTTCAATTACAGTATCAGCATCATCAGAATCATCTACATTGAATACTTCGTTTACTTCATCTTCAATTATCATGTCATTCTCGCTGTCGATTATTCCAGTAACTTTATTATTTTCATAAATCGAAAAATTGTCCTCAATATCATCACTATTATCACTATTAATTATTTGAATTACAGTATTAGCATCATCAAAATCATCTGCGGTCAATACTTCAGTTACTTTATCTTCAACCATTGTCTCGTTCTCACCGTTGATCATTTCAATAACATCAATACATTCCTCGCTACAATCATCACTATTATCACTATTATCACTGTCAATTATTTCAATTACAGTATTAGCATCATTAGAATCATCTACATTGAATACTTCGTTTACTTCATCTTCAATTATCATGTCATTCTCTCTGTTGATTATTCCAGTAACTTTATTATTTGCAAAAATCGAAAAATTGTGCTCAATATCATCACTATTATCACTGTCAATTATTTGAATTACAGTATTAACATCATCAGAATCATCTGCGGTCAATACTTCAGTTACTTCATCTTCAATCATTGTCTCGTTCTCACCGTCGATTATTTCAATAACATCAATATATTCCTCGCTACAATCATCACTTATAATTTCCTCACAACGTTGCATATTTGTATTAATTTGAAATAGTAATTCAAATAATAAGTTCATATCCCTTTCAATTTCATTTAATATATTGTCACTACAATTGTATATAACTTTAATATTAACCATTGAAATAGTTTTTCTTCAAAATGTCTCCTTTACTTTAAACTGTTAAAACAGAGGATGAAACAAAAATCTAATGAACTGTTTAGAGCTACTCAAGTATTTAAAACATTTCCACCACCAACTACCTTAATAAAAGACACCCTTTCAACAGAAACGTTGGAGGTGTGTGTACTTATCATTCATATTTTATTTCGTTTGATGGAATTACACCCTACTTTAGATAAGCAAACACATATCATCATCTTGCTAAGCGATGAAACCAAAATCATCGTGAGAATCAACGTAATAGAGTTTCAAGGCAGAAACGTTTAAGGTATAACACATACACATGCTTTTAATAAAAGAAGAAGAATAATTTTATTAATAAGCCTATGTCGTTTAATTCTTAAATATGATATATATTAGAAAGATTTGTATGAACGATGTATGTTTCGGATGTGCAAATACTTTTGATGCTTCAGATATACAATCATACGCATGCTTTTAATAGAAGAATGATTTTATTAATAAGCCTAGGTCGTTTAATTCTTAAATATAATACATATTAGAAAGATTTGTATGAACGATGTATGTTTTGGATGTACAAATACTTTTGATGCATCAAATTTCAGCGAGAGAGAAGCGTGCTTCAGATATACAAATATCTTTGTCGTATTAAATATCAGCACGTGATGAAAATTAAGTACCTCTTAGACGCTCCACGCTGGACCTTACCGTATAACGATATGTCATACGTGTGGGGGGTGAAATTGAGATCTTCAGCGAGATCATATTTTTTTACGAAATTTTAATATATATTTTATCCAGATGATAGATCTTTACAAATATGTTGATCGCTAACACATTGAAGATCATCAAAATGTGCTTGAATGATTCATGCATATTCTTTTAATAGAATCATAATTTGATTAATCAGCAGTATATCATCTTACTAATCAGTGTTAATGACATGTTAAAAATCTGCACACGTTTTCAACAAAAAATTATTTACCCCTTCCATCAATGAATTTTACCCCCTCCATCAACAATTTTTTCTATATAAATGGATTCGAATAATACTGAACCAGCTTCAATCTGTTCAAACTTTAGCTAGTGCATCGACCGCACAACCAGCAAGAATCTTCCGATCAGTACTTTAGTTAGTGCATCAACCACAACCAGTAAGAAAACTCAGATCAGTTTATACCTCAGTCTCAATTGCTAAAGAAAGGTAGGAATATATTATTCAAATATTGTTTTAATTTTTCAATAATAATAATAATAATAGTTTTCTCTAATATAGTGTCTACATAAAATGGCATTTTTAACTGGAGTTAATGCATTCGCTTTCATCCCTGAGAAGACATTTGTTAAATTAAACAGTCTCGAGGAAAATAAAGAATATGAAATAATTGAAATGATGAAAATAAAGACTAAATATGGAATGAGGATAATAGCGAAACTATCAACGGAGGATTGGTTTTATCTCCCTGCCCGGATGGTTGCCTTACTCGAATCGCAGGATCAGTTTACGGAGCTGATAAATGCAGCATCACAAAATATTTTAATCATGAAATACTTAGGCGGGAATTATAATAATTTAGAATTTAAGATTAAACAATAAGTGTTTTGCATAATAAATGAGTGAATAAAATGCTTTATATATATTTATTAAAAAGTGCTTTATTTTTTTCTAACCTTACATATCTAACTTACATTTCTAACAATATTCGTAAGCGGATTATAGTCTATAATTTTATCATGTATAATTAAACAATAGGCTGTAGTATTACTCGGAATATTTTTCCAACACTCGATTTCAATCTTAACATCGACCGTGCCGGTTTTCACTGACTCGTTCTGATGTGAACAATCAATTACAAAGAGCGGACCGTATTGCAAGAAGTTTAGGTAATCGAGCATTGGTTTCGACAGTTTTTCACCAGCATAATATGAGTGGAAAAATTTTACATACATATCATAGAGTACGGAGTAGCGAGATTTCGTGAAATCAGTATCGAGACGATCGTACGGATAAAATTCAGAATTTAAATAGACTTTAACATCACGTACATCGCAATCGCTAAATTTAAGTACATTCGAATATTGATCGTTCTTCTTATTCTTTCTAAACGCCAGTATCACGTATCGAGGCTTCTCCAATTGTGTAGCTGCTTTAACAGCCCATGTATGTCGCTGTGTTTGTGGTAAAAGGGGATATTCGTAGAGCTCCCAGGAACGAAAAGCCATGGTGAGATTTTTATTCTGCTCGATAATGCGTAGAAATTGTAGTTTGGTAAATTCATTTAAAGTTACGTGAGGCATTCTCCATTGCACTCGATGCAGTTCAATCCCAGAATCGGTAAACTGATTCGAAGAAAATATTGAATTTATATCATTACGCGCTCGTATCAGAACGAGCTCATGGCGTGCATTGATAACGACACGTTTGTAATCTTCGCAGAATCCCAACAGCATATGCAGGGGTACGCAAAAGCTGAATGTGTCAGCAACATTTTCACGCTCTTGAGTGGCAACGAACCAGCCAGAATGACGTAGACTCATACTCTCTTCACTGCTTAAAGATACGAGATTCTTCATACTGGTGGTGATACCAACGTTTTTGCACCGATCAATCTCAATACCGTTCAATTCATAACGAATTTCATCAAACAGAAATGCCATGGAATTAGCGTCGAGCATAACTTTATCCGTCAAAGGTGTAGTAGCAGCACGAGTACCTTCAATCAGCTTCCCCTCTATGTAGAGGTAACTACCACTGGGCAAAAGAATCAAATCTTGCTGTTGTATTGGGATACGAATTTCATCGCTATTTCCCAATGATGCATTCGCATACGGATTGTAAGCATGTATTTCCAATTTAGTGATGCGGTTGTCGTACGCAGGCTGTGCGGTAACGTTCAATGGATCCATTATTTCTTTTCTTCACAGTCAGACCCAATGAGTGTAAAAAATTTATATTTTTTCTTGTCAAAACTTTTTTGTCACCGATCACGTTTTTCCCTATTTCACTCTGAACTGATGTATTCAGCTCTGATGCAGCTAATTGACTGATTGGTTCATCGAGTAATGTTGGTTTATAATCGTCGGTATTCTTATAAATCAACATCTTCTAATGTGTAATCGTATGGTGATTTCCTCCTTTCCAAAATTTACAGGACGATTGTCTTGATCGAGAATACGTAATGTGAGACGATCGATTACCCTTGCAATGACTGGCAAGTAAATGACGTTCTTCGGTGTTTCCGAGATTTTATAGCCTGGTGGAACGCTTGGAAAAAATTCGTGGATGACATGTCGTGGTCTACCGTTCGTATATGCACCAGCGGTAATGTTACATTCGATACGTAGAATATTTACTTTTAAAATGTTCACAGGCTCGTCTGATTCAGCCCAAGTGTTTGGTAGGATTACGCGGTCTGACGAAAATCCTAGCAGAGAACCAATATTATTAATTTTTGTAAAATCAATAGAATATTTACACATTATTTCACTTTTCAGTGTGTTATTGTTGGCGCGCAGAATAATAACATTATCATCATAAGGTAACTCCATCCGCATACGCAAGTATTCATTTATCGCACTCAACTCATAACAGCCTGTAGGTATGGTTATTAGTTTATTTTTACCAAAGTAAAAATTATTATTCGTCTCATCTACATTGGCGATCGAGTAGAAACTTTGAAAATCTACGAGCCCCAGTTCATAGTGACCGTCGTCTAGATTAATCGGAGGGAAAAAATTTGATTCCAACACATGACCGTGTCCTGATAGCGTAAATGTTAAAGACATTTTGTCTGTTCTCTTAGAAATTTAACACACAACTGACCACAAATGCTCGTATCATACGACTGATATTGGTCATGATTGTAATAAATTGTACTAAGCGGACCGAAGTACCGAACAAGTTCAGTCGGTGGTTTCAGATTACCGAAAGAATCGAAATACTTTACAAGATTATTGCATTTAACGTAGGCAACCCAGTGAGTGCCTGGACCATTAGAATCGTCAAGGTTAACGATTGCACATTCATTAGACCATGGACCGTTTCGTGGTAGACTTGTACGCATAAAGACTCCACGGAAATTTGGCATATCATGACATACGTGAGATAATTGAATATTACTTGTAGCACCAGATCTTGGTAGACCGTGTACAGTTACTTTTTTGTTCGCTTCTTTGACATTGATTTTTTTGCTACGCCTCCTCCGCTTCGTTTGTACGGTGCGAGATACAGCCCCCGTCCGTCTCTTGCAGTTGCTTCTATCATACGATTGTGACGCTGCATTTCTTCCAACTGTTTTTTCGCAGCTTTGGCATCGTTTACAGCTTTCGCTATACCTGATGCTCCACCTGCTAGTGCTCCCACCGCACCTAGCAGTGGGAGCAGAGGCAACAAGCCGCCCCGTTTTTTAGGCACTCGAATTTTACGTTTTTTTACAGCACTATTTCCAGTTTTTCTCACTGCTGCTTTCCTCACCATATCTGTTTGTAATCCTAAACCAAGTTTACGCTTTGCGTTCATAGACGCCCAGACAGCTGTTGCTGCAGCACGCTCACCCAAGGTTGCGTCACCAGCTGTGATACGTCTACGTGCACGTTTTGCGAGCACTTTATCAGCTTGATGACGCTGCGATAGGTCTTTGTATTGCGAATATGCGATATCGTGTTCCAGACAGGCTTCGTCCAGCTGGTTCACACCTCGATCACCGCGTGCTAATCGTTCTTGAAGTCGAGTTCCTGGTCCACAGTAATTGTATCCCGGTAAATGAAGCTCAATCGGTAGTTTGTTTATTGTTTTATTGAGAAATGATCCACATCCAATGCACGACATGTATAACAATCTTTTATCAACGGTGGTAGTCCATCCGCATGAGTAGTATTAGGTAGATTGAAATGTTGTAAACAATAGCGATATTTTTGAACCTCAGGATCTGCACGAATATGCTTGGGTAATTTATTCCAATATCTGTCAATACTGTGTGAAAAGTATTTTAAAAGTACAATTTTCGGTACGTATTCCAATTGATCACTGCTTAACTCCTCCAAACTTGTAACATCCAACACAAATGCAGGCATAATGAAAACTGATTCAATTCTCTGATTTCATGCCTATAAATAGCTCTAGCAATTAAGATTTAACCTCACAGTCGTTCGAGAATGCATTTCGTAAAGCAACCATTAAGTATCAATATCTCTAATACCGATTATCACATTGCCACCGTTAGTGATATGAAACGTCATGGAACTTTGCTACCGTCAACTATACGCTGTATAGTTTGCGGACCCTCAAATTGTGGGAAAACAAACGTATTGCTAAGTCTTATTGAGAGTCCTCACGGTGTAAGATTTGACAACCTGTACGTTTACTCGAAATTGTTACAGCAACCGAAGTACCGTTACTTGGAACAGCTATTGACAGATATGGAGGAAATTGGTTATCATCAATTTTCAAATAATAGTGAGGTTATAAGTGTGACAGATGCATTACCAAATTCAATCTTTATATTTGATGATGTGGCAAGCGATAAGCAGGACAATATAAGAGACTACTTTTCAATGGGTCGGCACTCGAGCATCGATTGCTTCTATCTTTGTCAGACCTATGCCAAGATCCCAAAACATCTGATTCGTGACAATGCAAATATGATAATCATTTTTAAGCAGGATGGGACTAACTTGAAGCATGTTTACAAAGATCATGTAAACACTGATATGACATTTGAAAAATTTTGCGAATTGTGTTCAAAGTGTTGGCAGGAAGATTATGGATTTTTAGTAATTGATAAGGACAGTGGTATGCAAAATGGTCGATATCGGAAGGGTTTCGATGAATATGCAACCATCGAATAGCATAAAGCATCATATCAGTGCTGAAAAGTGTTAGTCTAACGTAGAGCATTGAACAGTGTAAATACATTATTAAGCAAATCAGTTATAGAGATAAACGGGTTAATTGAATCGCTAAACAGGTTGGTCGAACCGCTAAACCGGTCGATTAAACCGCTGAACTGGTCGATTGAACAGCTGAACCGGTTGGTCGAACCGCTGAACCGGTCGGTCGAACCGCTGAACCGGTCAGACGAACCGCTGAACCGGTCGGTCGAACCGCTGAACCGGTCATTTGAACCGCTGAACCGGTCGATCGAACAGCTGAACAGGTCGGTTGAACCGCTGAACCGGTCGGTCGAACCGCTGAACCGGTCAGGTGAACCGCTGAACCGGTCATTTGAACCGGTCATTTGAACCGCTGAACCGGTCGGTCGAACAGCTGAACAGGTCGGTTGAACCGCTGAACAGGTCGGTTGAACCGCTGAACCGGTCGGTTGAACCGCTAAACAGGTCGGTTGAACCGCTAAACAGGTCGGTTGAACCGCTGAACCGGTCGGTTGAACTGCTAAACTAGTTGATTGAACAGCTATAAAGATCGATAGAACTAGTACATTGACTCGTTAAACAATAAAAATGGATGAAAAGTCACTACTTAAGAAGATTGCTGAAACGAGTGAGGTGATTCGTGAAAAACACCGTGCACTGAAATTGGAAAGATCAATGGTGGAAAGTAGATTGAATGAAACTTTTAAACCAATAGTTGATCCACTGAAAAAACTAGTTATGCAAACAGATAATAACAATGAAGAATCTTATGACTTAAACATTGATACAAATCATGATAAGAAGCGGAAGCGTTATCATACTTCAACCCCTAATGAGTATATTATCAAGAAAAAAAAGAAATTACATAAAAATGACGGCACTCTTACAAATAAATCATTGATGATCTATGATGATGATGATAATGATGAAAAATCTACTTTTGATAAATCAGTATTACCAATTAAATCAATGCCAGAATCTACATCATTACATTCAGAGCCTGGACAAGAATCTGCTTCTTTACATTCAGAGCCTGGACAAGAGTCTGCATCATCACATTCAACATCAAGACAGGAAACCTTAGGATTGCTCAAAAAACAAATAAATCATTCCATAGATTGGAGATCATTTCCACGTATTGCACGTCATTATATGCAGTTGCTCCTTTTCGATAATAAAGATCAAATCGATCACGGTTTCGGAGTTACATTAGATGAAAGGAACCAATATGTGATGGGAAGATGTACATTTGATATTAGTCATGAAGGTGATATTTTAATTGATAAAAAGCGCTATATTGGTACGAGAGGTCTTTTTGAATTAATCTTCATGAAAGAGCCTGATAGAAAGCTCTACACCATTGATGACAAGATCATATATAAGCAAATCCTTGAACAAACTAAATCATATAAAAGAGCAAATGATAGTTACCAACAGGTTCAAGGGAATAAGGGTCCAAAGTATAAGAAAATTATTCAACCACTAATTTACAATAAAGTGCCATCACAACGAGTGATAGCTGGTAGTGGATTTATGCATGTTACTGATGAGCCTGCAAACTATATACATTGGAACGATCCTAATGAATTAGTTGATCGATTGCGACTTTTAATTGCATCAACCACCGCAGGTCATACAAACCACCATAATGAAATACAGTCAATAATAGAAGAGTTGCGTGAAGAGGATCTTATTCTATAAAAGGGTACAGTTTATAAACATTTTCTTCAGTTGCGTACCACACGTCAATATGTCAATTAACAAATTTGGTAGTGGTTTTAACGTAAGGAAAGAATTTAATATTGGTACATTAAATGTGACTAAAAGAGCACTGGATTTGAATAATAAAAAAATAGTAAATTTGACTATTGATTCTGATAATAATACATGTGCTGTGAATATAAAGTTCTTGCAACACAGTTTAGCTAAATTGGAGGAGAAAATTGAAGAAAGAATAAATAAAAAAATACAGGAGATTGAGTCAAAACTTTTGCAAACAAACAGCAAGATTAATGATGGATCCAAAAAGTGAATGTTTAGGATGCATCATACATTTTATACTCATGATAATCGATTGCTTTCGAAAGAAAAAGAATCATGAGTGAAAAAAAGAAACAGAAATTATATGTGCCTGGGGGAAAGGTTGTAAAAAGAGAATCAGGGAAAATCGTGAGTGAAGAAAAGAAACAACTGGTGCAAGAGTTACATGTCCCTGCGAGAAGAAATTTTCCACGACGAAAAGTCATAATACGTGGTTTCGATGATCTCTGGCAGGCTGACCTTGTTGATATGCGTTATTACGTTGATACTGGTCATCACTATATTCTGACAGTGATTGATACCTTATCGAAGTATGGTTGGGCAGTAGCGCTTAAGACAAAAAGTGGTAAGGAAGTGACCACAGCTATGGGAAAAATTTTAAAGAGTGGAAGATGTCCCAAAAATTTGCAAACTGATAATGGTAAAGAATTTTACAACAACGAGTTTCAACTGCTCATGAAAAAACGTGGAATAAATCATTACTCCACGTACAGCACGTTAAAAGCGTCAATAGTCGAGCGTTGGAATCGAACGTTAAAAACCGAAATGTGGAAACGTTTTACACTGGACGGTAGTTACAAATGGCGAAATATACTGCAACAGCTGGTAGATGATTATAACGCGCGAAGACATCGTACTATAGGAATGCGGCCCGTTGACGTGAAACCTGAGCATGCTGAGCATCTGCTTGCTACTGTATATAGCAACATTAAGATCGTTGGACGTACCAAGTTCAAGGCTGGTGATTTCGTGCGAATCAGTAAATACAAAAATGCGTTTGCTAAAGGTTACACACCGAACTGGACTACTGAAATATTTCAAATTACAAAAGTGCAAAGGACAAATCCTGCCACGTATCTACTTAGAGATTCTCGTGGTACAGACATACATGGTGGATTTTATGAATATGAACTTTTAAAAACAGGTAATCCTGATGTATACTTGGTAGAGAAGATATTGCGTAAGAAAGGGAATAAGGTATTTGTAAAATGGTTAGGAATGGATAAAACGCATAATTCGTGGATAAATAAGAATAATGTTTTGTAATAATAATAATAATAATAATAATAATTTATGTAATATATTATAATACAATAAATACAGCTATTAAAATCTACTCTTTTAACCTATAATGTCCCCAAGGTAGAGTCGCTACAGAACCGGGTGTTATGTGACGTTTATCGTCATACGGACTGAGAGCAATTTTTCGCTGAGTAGTGGAAAACACCTTGTGCAATTTCGAACGAATTAAATTTTGGTTACGGGACTGTACGGTGAAATTATCCAAACAATCCTTGTAGTCGTCAAAAGTTATGTTTCTATCGATAACATAACCTTTGACCCCCTTAGCCTTTTTGGTAATTTTCGTACAGTCCTGCACCTTAAAGGTATACATTTTCGCTCTCAATCCAACGAACTCGGTCATGATCTTTCCATTGTTCTCATCCTTCATTAGCCCAGGCACTTTTTTATTGACTCGAGGTAAGCCGTACCGATTATCAGCAGGGTAATCGCTGGTGTCGAATTTGACCAGATCACGTTTCATGACCGAGTAAACATCGTCACACTCGATACTGTACACTAGACTGTCCGTGTCGGTATACATCGCTTTACATTTACTGCCGAATGTAGGAAGCATATAATCGTAATGGAATTCATACAGACAGATCTTTGAAATATCTAAAATGCTCATGCCTACGTACACGGGCTTATCAAACTTCGCGGATAATTTCGACAATTGAATAGCGACCAAATTCTCTTTAAATATCGCACGACTGTGAAAATTCGGTTTGGAAAACAACGCTTCCGCCCCGTATCTTCCCTCCCACTTGGTTACGAGCCTCACGTCAACTCTATTCCTAACATTTTCCATAGTCTTACCAAATACTGCATTGTTCATTAGCTTGAAGAGATTCTTCTCGAAATCGTTTTTCGAGGCTGTCCGCAAGCGTGTATTTAATTCGATATACGCCTTCAGCCAGGTGGACTGCCGGAACTTTAAACCGCGATAAATGCGTTTTAAGACGATACCGTTACGTATACACTGCTGTAGAGCACGGTAGTGTATCACATAACGCGTCTTATCGTCGACGGTTGCGAGCAGTTTCTCCTGGTGTGAACCTAGCGGCTTCTCACGCACCGGGCAGAATGGTAGATCGGAGTGTTTGTCGTGAAGCTCGCGTGGATATTCCAAGTCCACCTCCAAAATATAGCCTTCGGACGAATCCTCGGACACATTAAGGATGTCGAGATTGGCAGCGTCATCGATCCATTGGAAACCGTGGGTAGGCAACGGTTGACACATTGCCCATCCATATAGATTATTAACGTCGTAATACATCAAGTATTTCGACGGTTCCGCCGGATCGTAGTTTCGCATGTACCGATTGTTGGCCCTCTCATAGCGGTGGGAGCACTGGCTCAAACCACCGCGTATACCGCGTTCAATAAAAAGCAACATGTCCACATCGGTGAAGAGTTCCAGACGGATTCCCGTATGCTTGAGCATCGCGTCCCAAGTGAAGCCTGGAAGCGTATAATAGTGAGCGGGATCTAAACTATAATTTTTCATGCAGCTATCGCGAAAACTCTCGAAAACATCGGCCAACAATAGGACATCGGTCTTCAAATAAAGATCGCTGTACTCCCCGAGTGTTGTCACAGAGAATTTGGTCCATACCTCTTTGGCATGATTATATGCTTCTTCCGTGATATCGCTATCGGACAGTCTATTGTAGAACAACTCTCGTGCAGGTAAAACCGTTTCTTCCAAGCGAGTAATGTTATCCACATAATCGTAAGGAAAAATACCTTTTCTCGTAAGCAGGCTGAACTGTTCAATACTTAATTCCGAAAATTGTGACTCTAAATTTTTCAGCTGAGATCTATTCAGATATGAACTCAATTTATCCAAACTGGATGCCATAAATTTGAACGAATCGATGAATCTTAGCTGTATATTATACTTTCGCAGATATTTACTAAATGAAGTGTATTTTTCCTTATTTACAGGCAGCAAATATACCGATCCCTCAAACGTATTCACGATCGTCTCAAAAAGAAAATGTGAATCATAGCCGGATAAATTATGGAATATTACGGGAATAACATGCGAGTCTTTAAAGTTTAAGTTGCAATTATTATGAGCCGGTCCTCTATATCTACCAGTTTGGTGATCATGATCGCGAATACGCACTTGATTTGGAAGAAACGGTTTTCCACAAATGTGACAATTAGGTTCACTGTAGTGCCGCGAAATTTCAACATCACTAAGAGTATTCATCGGTATTAGAGTCTTCAATTTTTCGCTGACGATGCGTGCAATGCTCTCGAGCTCGCATACGAACCATTCGATGCAATTAGCACCTCGATGTGAATTATAACATGAGAGTGACGCATCGCGAGCACTTTTCAAATAATACCCTACACTAAAAGGTACATGTTTCTGATAATCGTAACTATTTTTACTACTATTACTACTATTGTCAATTTTCTGTAGTAAACATTCAAAGTCTGCATAGACGACAAACGGCACTCTTTCACTGTTCTTCTGGTTTTTAAAAGATACCCAGCAGTCTTCAGCTTTCCTTGGTAGAATTACGTGCAGGTTGTCATTAAGCTGCACACAATCCCTCTCATGCGACTGTAGCTTATCTGCAGTACGGAAATAGTGTAAACAGCTGAAATGAATTATTGATATTATTAGTATTTTTTTATAAAATATTAATATCTCTAGTATAATTCTTACTTACCGATCACAAATATGAGCACTGTGTTCTCTTTTACTTATTTGGCTGCTTATCAACCTTGGAAGATTTCTTATACAAAGAAAGTGTGCAGTTCCCTGGTCATCCGTGATGAGGAGGAGGTTAACATGCCTAGAACGTTTCATCTTTGTTATCTGAAGCGGTACAATGTTCACTTTGGCTTTACAATCATGTTCCTCCTCTACCTCCTCCATGGTAAAGACATTAACTGAAATGTCATTATCCACCTCAAATTTCGGAATTTGTTTTAGAGTGGTCGGAAACGTTATACTTCCTACATCTAAAACAGACCGATAATGTGGATAGGAGGATATTCGGTAGGATTTGGCAGGTGGAATTGCTGGAAATAGTGCCACTGTCACAGCCCATGCGAAACATGCGCTATCTTCATTGTCTATGTTTATCACAGCTTTTTTATGTAAAATAGCGGCTGGAAGCTCAATTCTGCATCCAGCATGTAGTGGATTGTAATGATTAATATTAACTATTAAACTCAGAATTTTCTCCAGAGCCCAACCACTATCACGTTCTTGAAACTCACTCAACTCTTTTAGTAAAATCTCTACAATATTTAGCCTATACCATTCCTTAAAATTATCAGTTTTATACAATACGCTATTCTTTGTACATACATGCTTATCATCACTAATGTCCTTAGAAACAAATTGTCCATTAAATACACAGTTTATCTTAACACTATTTACACTATCAAATACTTGGTTTACACGGGTGTACACAATTTCTTCTGCATCTAATAGAAAGCTGCGTGGTTCTATGTAACTACTATTTATCACCATACCACTACATATTCGGCTATTAAACGCTGATTCGAGCTCCTCCCAGATAAGTTCTCCCGCATTATGAGAACCAGAACCAAATTTAATGGAGCTTTTATCCTTTGATGCACGAAGCAGAAGGCACTTGATGTTCGCGATTTCAGCAAAATGTTTCTGTCGTGTACCCACTGATGCATTCCGATTATCGTTCCTCAGCTCCTGGATACGGTCACGACATTCACGTACCCATGTAGAGTACTCGTGCTCAGTTTTAATTAAGCTAAACTTTTTTCGAAGTTCGGTATACATTTTGAGAATGTAAAATTGATGCGAAAAATGGGAGAAGAGGAAGATTGATTCGAGTCCGATTATAGTGGAATGAGTGAAACATTTCATCCATGATACATCTTTTTATAATTCACATATTGAGATGAAATTTAATATACTTAGTCATCAATTGGTATGTGTGTGTGTGCGTGTATGTGTGTGTATGTAAAAATTAGTTTTAAAATAGAATTACTGTAGAAACTCGATATGCTTATTCTTCAATTTAAACACGTGTTAAAAATCGTTTCAAAAAGACTGTTGTAGGAATCTGCTTAAATAACTGAAACGTAATTTTATTTTGTTTCTTATTTATTGTACATTTCTCTTTCATACATACATTTCATAAAATAAACATTTTTCAATGCACATAAACCTTCATGATTCATGCACATAGAAAGATCCAACTTGTCTTTGCTGTCTTTCAATTTGAAATCTCCCCACTCGCATTCATCTGCATTACTTATTGTATAATCAGAGATACCACTAAGCCAATTCCTTTTTTCTAGTCCTTTCACGAATATCTCTTGTTGTTCTTCTTCATTTATCACATATTTCCTTATAACATCTTTATACCTATAATACGGTGAATAGCCATCTGTCCAATTTAAGCCGTGATGGTTATAATATAACCAGCTAGAAGTAAAAATAAAAATATTACAGTAAAAAGCTTCTGTTTTAATTAAACAATTTCACTTACTTTGCTTGTTTTATCTCTGCCTCATTTAACCAAGAATATGGAAATGGTGGTGAAAATAAAATGTGAAACACTTTTTTATCGCGCAAAACTGCAAACTCTTTCACTATAAAAGAATTATCTTTCAATCGAAACCCTTGAAAGTCCACGAATGTAGGAACCATCGTTTTGATTACGATCTTTCGAAAAATTTGTGTTAAACTGACGCGTCCCCTGGCCCCTATCCTCGGATTTATTTAACCGAGAAAACGGAACAGTACATTGCACCAAGTATGCTTTGAATCAATTGTGTGTTTGTGCATGCTATTATATATTAGTTCAAAAATTGCTGAGCTATGGAAAAAAGTAACATACTCAGCTACATTTAGGGTAAAGGGGGTTCAACGGGGTAGTAGCATGCTGCAAAGATTCAAGGTTACGCGAGCAAAAAAAAAACGCAGGGAGAATCTGTTTTACCATCTAGGAAATTGCTTTTACTAACTGAGACCTGACGTCAGAGGAGTGGGGGTGTGATGTCAAAATGCTGCAAGTATCCTCCCGCACCCCCGCAACCCTCTCGCCCATACTTGCTGCGAGCTCACGTGGAGCCTCCGATTTCCCCCACCACCACCGCTTAGCACTTCTTGGCTCCCCCCACTACCTCGCAACCAGGCTCAGCCGAGTGGACAGGAGTGGGGGGGGGCCAGAACCGGCCTAGCATGTCTACTTTCTACATTACCGTTTTTGGCTTATAATTTTTGCGATGCCAATTGTATCGTATACGTGAAAATTTGAATTCTAATTTACTAAAAACACACATTACATATTTGACACATGATCCCTTCATCCATTGATTCCTTAAATTATATTTATGTAGGACTTGGCTGGACAGAAAACACTTTTAGTCTCTTTTAACACCAGATCGTTTATTTATTAAATAACAAATTGTATCTCTTTCTCTTATACTATTTTTCAAACTCTTGGATAGACTCGGGGATGCTCTCTCTCTCGTATGCTATACGCGTCTGAGGAGAAGCGACGACGGTGAGCGCGGCTGCGTCTCATGCTGCTTCGCCACTAGCGGCGCCACTTCCTAGCATGATAACGGCATTGCTTTCACACTCCCTCTTGCCATTATCATCTCTCATTCCAATCAACTAACACTCTTACGTTTTTAAATTTTACAATGAAAACTTAATCTAGTATTACAAAAATAAATTCAAATACCACGGCTCGCGTTTACATAGTATAAACTTAAATGCATCTTTATATTCTTAATTAACTATAGGCACTTTGGCACTTGAGCACAGATTCGGTTTCTTTGAACTTAATTTTTAATCTTGTCTCCGCAAAGCAGAAGTGGTAGAGTTATACCTTTGATTCGCTTCAGCTGCGCACTCTGCTTTTCTTCCTCGTTGAGGTCTCTTGGGATCTCTCTTGATTGCCTCCTCTCTTTTCCTCGTCATTCAGTTCCTGTGAACAAAATAATCAAAACATTCTCGTGCAATAATTAACTCTTTTATTACTCTTCTCTTAAATTCATTAATTTATCTCGTAATTTATTATGTCGAGGAGCTACTAGAGGTTTGGTAAATATATCAGCTACGTTCTCTTCCGTAGGTATCCATGATACTTTGACCCTCCCCTTTTCTACACAGTCTTTTACATAATCTCCGTGTGACTCTGACATAGGTGGTCTCTTACCTGTTAGTTCTCTTATTTTCAAGTTCTCGTTAATCTCTTTTATTTCCTCGTCAAAATCTTTCAACTTGTGACTTCCCAACATCTCAGTACAATCACCAGCTGATTTGTTGTCACATCTCATAGTTACTGGGTACATCGTTTCTCCTGTGATTTCTCTTAAAGCTTTATCCAGTGATATTGCCTCTTTGCAAGCTTCACTCATGGCAAAGTATTCTGCGTTGCATGTCGAAGAAGCAGGTAATGGTTGTTTATGGCTACGCCATGAGATTGGATCACCATACTAATTTACTACATATCCACTCGTGGAAGTGGATTTTTCTCTGTCTCTAAAACTTGAGTCGGTTAAAACTTCCATGTAGTCCGTACTACCAGTAAAGCGTAAACCTAACTCTGGTGTCCCTCGTAAGTACCTGAAAACTCTTTTCACTCCTTTCCAGTCCCCTTCTGACGGGTTATTTTGCTGACATGCTAACAGACTTACTGCTAAGAGTATATCTGGCCTCGTACATCTCGCTGGAAACATAAGTTTTCCAATAGCTTCTCGATATGGAGCTGTTGTTGGTTTCAAGGCATTTTTAAGATTCTCTTTTCTCTTCATTTCTCTTCCCTTTACTTGTCTTGTAACCATCGGAGAGTCTTGTGGTTTGCAGTCTTTCATGTTGAATGTTTCCAACATTTTCTCAATGTATTCTGGCTGTGAAATGATTAACTCTTGCTTTTCTCTATTTCTCTCAATTTTCATTCCAAGAAAGTGTTTGGGTTCTCCTAAATCTTTTATTTCAAACACTGTATTGAAATGATTTGAGATCTCGTTTATCTTTTCAATATCATTTCCTGCGGTAATCATGTCATCAACATATAATAATACAAAAGTTAATTTTCCTTCTTTTCTCCATGTAAATAAGCATGGCTCGTGAATGCTGTTTTCTACACCCAATTTTTGTGCCTCTTCTGCAAATCTCTCGTACCATCTCTTTGGGCTTATGGTTAAACCATATAACGCTTTCTTGAGTTTCCATACTTTTGTTTTTCTCTCTTCATAACTGCACTCGTAACCCTGTGGGATCTCCATGTAAATTGGAATTTTCAAAGTCCCGTTCAGAAATGCTGTTCTTACGTCTGACTGCCTCGCTATTAAGTCAAATTTGTTTATTGTAGAGAAGGCCATTCTTACCAAAGCCAGACTCGAGACAGGTGCATATGTTTCTCTTACTTCGTAGAAATTGTTATCTTTAAAACCTCTTACAACAATTCTGGCTTTATGTATGTCCTGTCCTTCTGGTCCGCTTTTGACTAGAAAAATCCATCGTGAATCTAGTATGTTGTTTTCTTTTGGTCGATCTACTGTCTCAAACACCTCGTTTTTCTGAATGGATTCAAATTCTGACTCTATGGCTCTTTTCCAAAACTCTTTTTGTTCACTCGTCATTGCCTCTTGGTAATTTTGTGGATTCCTATCAGCTATAGCAGATATTGATTTCCTCTCTTTTATTTCTGCTACCTCGTTTTCCTCTTTCTCTTGTTGAGCTACATAAACATATCTGTCGTCTTTGTTTGGTTTATGAGTTCTTTTTGATTTTCGTGGTTTTACTTTCTTATCCTCTTTGATTTCTGAAAGTTTTCTCTTTTTAGACTCTTTGCTTACAGGTTGTATTTCTAATTCATTCTTGTGAGATTTGTTTTTACATGTGTTCTCTTCTCTTTCCACAATTGGGATCTCTTCTCCTTCGTCTCTTGTTTCAGATTCTGAATTTTCTCCTTGAGTTTTATTTATTTTGTAAACTTCTTTGTAAACTCTTTTCTCATTACATCTCACATTTCTTGACAACATGAATCTCTTAGTTATTGGTTCCCAAAGAATGTAACCTGTTCTCGTGTAACCTACTAATATTGTTCTTATTGCTCTCTTTGAAAACTTTGATATCCTTTTAGGTAGATAACAATATGCTATACAGCCAAATCTTTTAAATTTATCTAAATGACTCTTCATTTTCGGATTCAATTTACTTAACGGTGTACTGAATTCAATGGATTTATGAGGTGTTCTGTTATACACGTTTACCGCTGCTTCAATAGCTAATACCCACATGGACTCTGGTAAACCAGAATCAATCAGCAGTGCTCTTGCCTTCTCTTGGATGGTTCTGTTGAACCTTTCTGCTGTACCATTTAATTGTGGAGTATATGCTGGAGCATAATCAGTTTCAGCTTTCTCTTTATTGATTACTTCAGTGAACTCTCCTCCTGTGAACTATTTCGCATTGTCTGTCCTGATATAAAATATTTTCTCATTTTTGCCTATTAAGTTTCTCGTAGTAGATATGTATTTTTCTAAGCTCTTTCCTGCTTCACTCTTATTTTTGATGCTATATACTTTCGCGAATCTCGAATAATCATCCACGAATACTATTATATATGAAAAACCCCCAGGATATGAGGTATCTACTTTACCCATAATGTCTGTATGTATAGTATTTAAAGGTCTGTCTGCTCTTACTCTTATCTCTTTGTGTGGTAATTTACTCATTTTCGCAAATTTACATGTTTCACAATCTAGGATATTCTCCTTAAAAACTACTTTTTCTAATGGCGGATCTGTTTTCTTTAGTTTATTTAAATAATCTATATTAGGATGACCTAGTCTTATATGCCAAAGCATCCCTTTATCTAACTCTTTCGGTTTCTCATTTATTAGGTTAAAATCAATTGTCTGTATTTTACCCAACTCTTCTGAATTTTCTAAGGAATCTATGTCCAATATTTTTCTGTTTATCGTTTGCTCGTTAAAATCAAAATCAACACATTCATTCTCTTGTTCGATGATTTCTCTTTGACTCTTCTCCCTCCCAATCTCAGACTTTATCTCACTTAATGGAGACTCAATTTCTCCCTCCGAGATTCGCAAATTAGATTCACTTGATACTGTCTGTGATTGTTCAAGAAAATCATCATCTTGTACTACTTCAGCTATACATGTATATGGTATATAGTTGATTTTCTCTTCCTTGATACTCTTTACAGAAAAATTTAATAACTAATTTGGTTTCTCGTAAGTTCCTGCTAAATATAACTCGTTTGTTAACCTATCAAATATTTCTAATTTTTCATTATCAAGGTAAATGCTTAGACCTACGTCTGCAAATTTTCTAAGTGACAACAAGTTATTTGAAATTTTCCCGGCTGCTAGAACATTTGATAATTTAATTTTTCTCTTATTTGAAATTAAATATAAGTCTCCTATACCATCAATCTCTATATCAGCTGATGACTCTTTATTTGCACTCTTTATGACAGTTCTCGTACCTTCTTTAAAATTACTTAAAATAAAGCTCTTATCAACTATGTGTTCTGTCGCGCCCGAATCAGCTAAAAATATAATATTTTTATTGTTACTGTTACCTGTGTTCTGAGTGTCTTGAGTGTCCTGTGTTGCTTGCGCTGATCTCGCTGCTGTCTTCATATTTGGGTTCCCCCTACCTCTTTTATTTTTAAAAACTCTTCCCCTAAAATTCTTGCCTTTGCTCTACCCCTTGGAACGGAACTCTTATTACCCCTATTACCTCTTGTTATACCTCTTGTCCAATTTTTACCATAACCTCTACCACTTCCTCTTTCTGAATTATAATTATTAACATTATTACTCTTATTTGAATTTTCATACCTACAAGGTCCATTGATCCTATGGATTTGATTGCATTTATAGCATAACCAGTCGGTTTCGGGGACTTCGCAATCTCCCATCCAATGATCCCAGTCACCACAGCGATGACACCTACTCTTTTGCTCTTTGCGTTTCTCGTAGCCTCTTTGAAAGTTGCTTTGTTGTGCAACTTGGACCTGTGGCTGAGTTTGCTCTTTTCTAGCCTTTCTTTCGGCCTCTAGCTGTAATATAAATGTTTTTATCTCTTTTAACGTCATACACCTTTTATTTGATTGTTCGAACATTATATTATGAGGTGGTAATTCCGGTACCGCAAAACATGCTGCATTATAAAATGCTGACCTTTTCTCTTCGTCACCCAGAGGCGAGGTTGTATCACTGCCATCATACTCATTTACTAGATCATCAAATCGTTTACAGAAATCTGCGACTTTCTCTTTTGATGTCATTCTCATGTTATACAACCTTGCTCTGACCAAGGTATGAGTTACATTTTTCTCTATTTTTCTCGTCTCTTTTATAATTTTTAACATCTCTTTAGGATCTTTTATTGAATTACCGGCTTGTAGTGGTTATCATCGAGGTTATGTGCGATAATTTGTCTAACCGCGTTTATTCTCTTTTCGCGTTTCTTTTCAGATAAATTTTCCGGCACTTTTACTTTTGGATCTATTACGTCAAGTAACTCTTTGCTCCTTAATTCCGTTTGTAGTTTATCTAGCCAAATGTTTATATCGCTTTTTTCTGTTAAAATATATTTTCTATTCGAATTAGATGTAGAACCGATATTCCCGGATTCAAGTGTACTGTGCAAATTATTAATTGAATCGGAAAGTAATTTCGAATTCTCGGCCATTAAGTTTATTCCGTATGTTTCTATTCCCGATAAATTTGGATCCGCGAGACTCGTATTGCTCTTATTCTCTATAGTGGTAGAATTTGAACGTTTAGTTACCTCTTTTTCTAACTCTTGTATGCGTCGGGTTTTATTTTGGGTGTCCGTTTCCAAGGCATTAAGGCGGGCTCGTGTTGTTTCTCTTTCAGCTTGCTCTTCTTGCAATTTACCTCGTGTTTCTCTTAATGCCTCTTCATACTCTTTTAATTTTCTATCTTTCTCTTTTTGCCTTCTCTTTTGCTCTGCCACATTTTCTGACAGGTAAAAATCTGCTAAGAACCGGCGGATATCTGCAAAGTGTTGAATGTTCTCTTGGCTCATTTCGTTTTTGCAGGCAACGTATGCATCTCCTAATCTCTTGCTGTCACTTGGCATTAAGTAAATTCTGCCGTCAGTGCTTCTTCTACCAACATAAACCTGTCCGTATAAAGATTCGAACGGTGTTGTTCTTGGCAGATCATCTCGAATAATCCGTTCGGCCAGTTGATAGTCAGATTCAGACTGCATGTCTGATAATAATAATTATTTTGTGTTATTAAAGTTTTATATTATTATTTTGTAACGATTTGTAATTTTCTCTTATTAAAAATTTTTCTCTTACTCTTTATATAAATAATTTAACTACTGAAACTATTTATACCCTTCTTAATGGATATCCAATTTACCTCTTGCAGCAGTAGTCGTTTCATCTTGTACGGATTTTTGGTAGTAGAGAATATGACCTAATAATAATATGACCTAATAAGATTATCGCCTAAAAACGCTAACTTCACATTGGTGAGAAGGCGGTATTACAAATTATTGATTAAATCGTCTGAATGTCTAAAATCGAGAAGCTGGCAACGTTGGACTGGATGGTTGTCATTAGGTTATGTGTGCGTGAATATTCATGAGTTCTCTTACTCCGAATTTTGAATTTTTGGCGGCGACCGTAATCTTTGACGACGTCGTTTTTAATAGAATTAAATTTTTGTAAAATAAATGTAGACAAAAACGTGTCAACGTATTTCACGATAATTATCGAATATATTATTATTTAATTTAGGAAGATAGAGTTGTCATTTAAATTGAATAGACTAAAATGTTACACATCTTTAAAATACAAGTATCTACAGAGATTCCATGATCATATTTATTCAGGTTTGAATGTTATATCCAGTCCAACGTTGCCAGCTTCTCGATTTTAGACATTCAGACGATTTAATCAATAATTTGTAATACCGCCTTCTCACCAATGTGAAGTTAGCGTTTTTAGGCGATAATCTTATTAGGTCATATTATTATTAGGTCATATTCTCTACTACCGGATTTTTCACCGTTTTCTGACATCCTTGCCGTTGGATTGTCGCTCTTATCTCTTTCCTCTTTTTCTGTAAGTTCCTTAAAATTACAGATTTATTCAAATTAGTTAACTGCACAGCTGGTTAACTATTTTTGAATCATTGAGTCTCGAAAATCACATAACACTACATATATTCACATACACTCTCCTTGATTCGCTTATTGCACGGCCGTAAACGAGGAGAGTCGCGCGTGCAAGTGAGATATATAGCAACCATGCGCTCGAGTCTCCGACTGTTGTGCTTTTACGTTACAATATAAAACTTTTTACTCGTATCTCGTTTATTCTCTTTTACTTTTTCTTTTCTATCGAAAGAAAAGAAAAAAAATTTCTCGTTAACTACTGTTTACCGTAGTCTCATAGGCATATTCGTCAATTAATTCTCTTTCCGAAAAAAAAAATTAATTATCACTCTATCAAGCACCGCTTCAAATATCGTGACAATACTTTTCGATTCGCGTCGGAATATGTTTCGACATACAGCACCGCTTAGTTGTCTCAACGCATGCCGCGTATTTTTCCGAATTCCCGCGAGCTCTCTTTTGTTTGGGACTCGTGTGTTACGCTCGGTGTATATCTATACTTTGTTGTTGTGCGGTGCCGGCACGTGCTTGTCGCGCGGCGCACGGCGCGCTTGTCCTCTCGTTCCGAGAACTCTCTTTGTCTCTTTCGATGTCCCTTACTCGATTTTCTCGTTATGTGGCTTTCTGCCTCTTATGTATAGACACACCGCGCTTTATCACCCTAGACTAATTTTACCTAGCTAACCGTTTTCGCAAACACAACACTCACTTTTACACTCTACTCACAGTAACCCTTGTAGCATTTGTTGTCCCGTGTGTCCGATGCTGCGTGCAGCAGGTGCTCATAACCTGTAGGACTTGGCTGGACAGAAAACACTTTTAGTCTCTTTTAACACCAGATCGTTTATTTATTAAATAACAAATTGTATCTCTTTCTCTTATACTATTTTTCAAACTCTTGGATAGACTCGGGGATGCTCTCTCTCTCTCGTATGCTACACGCGTCTGAGGAGAAGCGACGACGGTGAGCGCGGCTGCGTCTCATGCTGCTTCACCACTAGCGGCGCCACTTCTTAGCATGATAACGGCATTGCTTTCACAATTTACATGTATATATATGTATATTAACCTTTCAGCGCAAATATTATACGCCTCTTTGGATGTGCATGGTATTGAAGTGGCTATTTCGTGAAGGTTTACCCTAAACTCAGATTTTTTTTTATAATTATTAGGTGCGTCATGGCAATGTACAGCACTGCTTGTAAAAATATTATTTTTCAATTTTGATGTACCCTTACAGCCCCGTTCATTACATTTTAAATAACTGAAAACGTAGTACATACTTTTGGAAAACTGAAATAAATATGTATAGATTTTGAATTGCCATTACACTCACACAATACTTTCTCCATTTACTATTTTGATATGCTTTGTTCTTATAATAAACATAGCCATCTTCATACAGAACACTGTCATTTTTCTTTAGTTCCATTTCACTTGATTAAAACTAAGAAACACGTGACAACTGTTTCGAATATTTACTGAAATCAGTCGTTTAATTGTTTATTAATAAATTGGCTTAGAATTTAGTAATAATTATATTCTTCTTTCGCTGGTAGAATTTCTATGCTTAAAAAGAATTAACTCCTTATCACATGTAACTTTATATTTTAAAAACCGATAAAGACTTTCTCTCGACGGGATATCCTCGGTGGAGCAGCATTCAGTCCTCAAACCTTCAACAGTACACATTAAAAAATCATAGAAATTTAATCGATCGTTGACCTTGATGGATTTAGCACTTCGTTATTTTTTCTGGAAGCATTTAAGTTTGCTTTATTTAAATTTTCGTTACTTTCCTGATTTACTTGGTGCATGCCTTCAACAATGCAGTACACATTGAAAAATCATAGAAAATTAATCGATCGTTGAAATCGATGGATTTAGTACTTCGTTGTTTTTTGTCTGGAGCATTTAAGTTTGCTTTATTTAAATTTTCGTTACTTTCCTGATTTACTTGGTGCATTGTGAGGATAAAATCTAAGGAAGGAGGAGGATGAAAATCCATCTGTACCTACTACTTCTTTTTCATCGATGAAAGACGTGCTGAATTTTTGTAAGTATACTTGCTTTGTTAAAAAATAGAGCTATTACTATGCGAAAAGTAACAACATGATTTCAATTATGTCTAAGGTGAGAAATATTGGCTACGCAATCGGAGTCTTTCGTCACGGGAACACAAGCTGCGCGCAAATCGAGCCTGAGGTAGACCTTACTTCGACGAGGTAAAGTGGACTATTTTGATTTTAGATGGAAGAACTAATCAAAACGCAGAGCCCAGCTATCTCGCTACAGATTATCAGAAAAAAAAAGGAAGATTGTGAAAAATATATATATTTTAAATAATAAACTGCGTTTTTTATGCCGCAAGGCTGTTTCACCCAAAATCTACGTATATATATACGTTCCCTCAATTCGTTTCATAATAAATTAATTTTACAATATGTGTTCTCCCTCTCTCTCTCTCTCTCTTATATCTCTCGCGTAAAGGGCTGGGACGTTTGGTGGACCCGTTGCGGAACACCGGCTGGAATTTTTCATTTGAAATTAGGCATACCAATGGATGAAATAACAAATAGGCAGATAGGCGCGCGATGTACTACACAATTTATAAAATGGAATTTAGATTCGCAAACTTCTTATAAAATTATACCAAGTTATCAGTACCAAGAGATCTAACGATATAAATAACCTTTTTGTTAAAGGCTAAACAATTGGAGTCTCACGTGATTAATTTTTCCCCCCACCACCGGGGTGTCACGTGATTATTTTTCCCCCACCAACGGGCTTCCCCCACCACCCTGGAGTAGGGGCAATCCCCCTCCGCTAAGAAGTGGGGGTATTTCCCCTACCTCCCCTTCCCCCCGCGAAACCCCGACCCCCTCGCCCATCCGGGCCAGAATTCCTATAGCCACACTACTTACTTATAAAGGGGCTAGGGTAACTCACTTAGGGCCAGGGAGTACATATATGGGACTAGGGTAACTCACTTGCGGTCAGAGTGTACATATAAAGGGGCTAGGATAACTCACTTGGGGTCAGGGAGTATTTATAAAGGGGCTAGGGTAACTCACTTGGAGTCTGGGAGTACATATAAAAGGGGCTAGGATAACTCACTTGCGGTCAGAGAGTACATATAAAGGGGCTAGGATAACTCACTTGGGGTCAGGGTGTACTTATATGAGACTAGGGTAACACACTTAGGGTCAGGGAGTACTTATAAAGGGGCTAGAATACCTCACTTGCGGTCAGAGAGTACATATAATGGGGCTAGGATAACTCACTTGGGGACAGGGAGTACCTTTATGGGACTAAGGAAACACACTTGGGGTCAGGGAGTACTTATAAAGGGGCTAGGGTAACTCACTTTGAGTCACGGAGTAGTTATAAGGGAATAGGGTAACTCACTTGGAGTCTGGACGTACATATAAAGGGGCTAGGATAACTCACTTGCGGTCAGGGATTACTTAAAAAGGGACTAGGGTGACTCATTTGAGGTCAGGGAGTACCACTATGGGACTAGGGTAACTCACTTGGCCTCAGGGAGTACTCATATGAGACTAGGATAACACACTTGGTGTCAGGGAGTACTTATAAAGGGGCTAGGGTAACTCACTTGGGGTCAGGGAGAACTTCTATGGTACTAGGGTAACCCACTTAGGGTTAGGGGAGTACTTATAAAGGGGCTAGGGTAACTCACTTTTGGTCACGGAGTAGTTATAAGGGACTAGCTGAACTCACTTGGAGTCTGGGAGTACATATAAAAGGGCTAGGATAACTCACTTGCGGTCAGAGAGTACATATAAAGGGGCTAGGATAACTGACTTGGGTTCAGGGAGTACTTCTATGGGACTAGGATAACTCACTTGGGGTCAGGGAGTACTTCTATGGGACTAGGGTAACTCACTTGGGGTCAGGGAGTACTTATATAGGGGCTAGGGTAACTCACTTTGGATCTCGGAGTAGTTATAAGGGACTAGGGTAACTCACTTGGAGTCTGGGAGTATATATAAAGTGGTTAGGATAACTCACTTGCGGTCAGAGAGTACATATAAAGGGGCTAGGATAACTCACTTGGGTTCAGGGAGTACTTCTATGGGACTAGGGAAAGTCACTAGTGTCTGGGAGTACTTATAAAGGGGCTAGGGTAACTCACTTAGGGTCAGGGAGTACGTATATGGGACTAGGGTAACTCACTTGCGGACAGAGAGTGCATATAAAGGGGCTAGGATAACTCACTTGGGGTCAGGGTGTACTTATAAAGGGGCTATGGTAACTCACTTAGGGTCAGGGAGTACTTATATGGGACTAGGGAAACTCACTTGCGGTCAGAGAGTACATATAAAGGGGCTAGGATATTTCACTTGTGGTCAGGGAGTACTTATAAAGGTGATATGGTAACTCACTTGGTTTCAGGGATTACTTCTATGGGACTAGGGTAACTCACTTGCGGTCAGAGAGTACATATAAAGGGGCTAGGATAACCCACTTGGGCTCAGGGAGTACTTCTATGGGATTAGGTTAACTCACTTGGGCTCAGGGTGTACTTCTATGGGACTAGGGAAAGTCACTTAGTGTCTGGGAGTACTTATATGGGACTAGGGTAACCCTCTTAGGGTCAGGGAGTACTTATAAAGGGGCTAGGGTAACTCACTTTGGATCTCGGAGTAGTTATAAGGGACTAGGATAACTCACTTGGAGTCTGGGAGTACATATAATGGGGCTAGGATAACTCACTTGCGGTCAGGGATTACTTAAAAAGGGGCTAGGATAACTCACTTGGGGTCAGGGAGTACATTTATGGGACTAAGGTAACACAAATGGGGTCAGGGAGTACTTATAAAGGGGCTAGGATCACTCACTTGGGTTCAGGGAGTAATTCTATGGGACTAGGGTAACTCACTTGGGGTCAGGGAGTACTTAAAAAGGGGCTAAGTTGACTCATTTGGGGTCAGGGAGTACCTCTATGGGGCTAGGGTGACTCATTTGGGGTCAGGGAGTACCTCTTTGGGACTAGGGTAACTCACTTAGGTTCAGGGTGTACTTATATGAGACTAGGGTAACACACTTAGGGTCAGGGTGTACTTATAAAGGGGCTAGAATACCTCACTTGCCGTCAGAGAGTACATATACTGGGGCTAGGATAACTCACTTGGGTTCAAGGAGTACTTCTATGGGACTAGGGTAACTCACTTGGGGTCAGCGAGTACTTCTATGGGACTAGGGTAACTCACTTGCTGTCAGAGAGTACATATAAAGGGGCTAGGATAACTCACTTGGGCTCAGGGAGTACTTCTATGGGACTAGGGTAACTCACTTGTTGTCAGGGAGTACTTCTATGGGACTAGGGTAAGTCACTTAGTGTCTGGGAGTACTTATATGGGACTAGGGTAACCCTCTTAGGGTCAGGGAGTACTTATAAAGGGGCTAGGGTAACTCACTTGCGGTCACAGAGTACATATAAAGGGGCTAGGATAACTGACTTGGGTTCAGGGAGTACTTCTATGGGACTAGGATAACTCACTTGGGGTTAGGGAGTACTTCTATGGGACTAGGGTAACTCACTTGGGGTCAGGGAGTACTTATATAGGGGCTAGGGTAACTCACTTTGGATCTCGGAGTAGTTATAAGGGACTAGGGTAACTCACTTGGAGTCTGGGAGTACATATAAAGTGGTTAGGATAACTCACTTGCGGTCAGAGAGTACATATAAAGAGGCTAGGATAACTCACTTGGGTTCAGGGAGTACTTCTATGGGACTAGGATAACTCACTTGGGGTCAGGGAGTACTTCTATGGGACAAGGGTAACTCACTTGGGGTCAGGGAGTACTTATATGAGACTAGGGTAACACACTTGGGGTCAGGGAGTACCTATAAAGGGGCTAGGGTAACTCACTTAGGGTCAGGGAGTACGTATATGGGACTAGGGTAACTCACTTGCGGACAGAGAGTGCATATAAAGGGGCTAGGATAACTCACTTGGGGTTAGGGAGTACTTCTATGGGACTAGGTTAACTCACTTGGGGTCAGGGAGTACTTATATAGGGGCTAGGGTAACTCACTTTGGATCTCGGAGTAGTTATAGGGGACTAGGGTAACTCACTTGGAGTCTGGGAGTACATATAAAGTGGTTAGGATAACTCACTTGCGGTCAGAGAGTACATATAAAGAGGCTAGGATAACTCACTTGGGTTCAGGGAGTACTTCTATGGGACAAGGGTAACTCACTTGGGGTCAGGGAGTACTTATATGAGACTAGGGTAACACACTTGGGGTCAGGGAGTACCTATAAAGGGGCTAGGGTAACTCACTTAGGGTCAGGGAGTACGTATATGGGACTAGGGTAACTCACTTGCGGACAGAGAGTGCATATGAAGGGGCTAGGATAACTCACTTGGGGTCAGGGTGTACTTATAAAGGGGCTATGGTAACTCACTTAGGGTCAGGGAGTACTTATATGGGACTAGGGAATCTCACTTGCGGTCAGAGAGTACATATAAAGGGGCTAGGATAACTCACTTGGGCTCAGGGAGTACTTCTATGGGACTAGGGTAAGTCACTTAGTGTCTGGGAGTACTTATATGGGACTAGGGTAACCCTCTTAGGGTCAGGGAGTACTTATAAAGGGGCTAGGGTAACTCACTTTGGATCTCGGAGTAGTTATAAGGGACTAGGATAACTCACTTGGAGTCTGGGAGTACATATAAAGGGGCTAGGATAACTCACTTGCGGTCAGGGATTACTTAAAAAGGGGCTAGGATAACTCACTTGGGGTCAGGGAGTACATTTATGGGACTAAGGTAACACAAATGGGGTCAGGGAGTACTTATAAAGGGGCTAGGATCACTCACTTGGGTTCAGGGAGTAATTCTATGGGACTAGGGTAACTCACTTGGGGTCAGGGAGTACTTAAAAAGGGGCTAAGTTGACTCATTTGGGGTCAGGGAGTACCTCTATGGGGCTAGGGTGACTCATTTGGGGTCAGGGAGAACCTCTTTGGGACTAGGGTAACTCACTTAGGTTCAGGGTGTACTTATATGAGACTAGGGTAACACACTTAGGGTCAGGGTGTACTTATAAAGGGGCTAGAATACCTCACTTGCCGTCAGAGAGTACATATACTGGGGCTAGGATAACTCACTTGGGTTCAAGGAGTACTTCTATGGGACTAGGGTAACTCACTTGGGCTCAGGGAGTACTTCTATGGGATTAGGTTAACTCACTTGGGCTCAGGGAGTACTTCTATGGGACTAGGGAAAGTCACTTAGTGTCTGGGAGTACTTATATGGGACTAGGGTAACCCTCTTAGGGTCAGGGAGTACTTATAAAGGGGCTAGGGTAACTCACTTTGGATCTCGGAGTAGTTATAAGGGACTAGGATAACTCACTTGGAGTCTGGGAGTACATATAAAGGGGCTAGGATAACTCACTTCCGGTCAGGGATTACTTAAAAAGGGGCTAGGATAACTCACTTGGGGTCAGGGAGTACATTTATGGGACTAAGGTAACACAAATGGGGTCAGGGAGTACTTATAAAGGGGCTAGGATCACTCACTTGGGTTCAGGGAGTAATTCTATGGGACTAGGGTAACTCACTTGGGGTCAAGGAGTACTTAAAAAGGGGCTAAGTTGACTCATTTGGGGTCAGGGAGTACCTCTATGGGGCTAGGGTGACTCATTTGGGGTCAGGGAGTACCTCTTTGGGACTAGGGTAACTCACTTAGGTTCAGGGTGTACTTATATGAGACTAGGGTAACACACTTAGGGTCAGGGTGTACTTATAAAGGGGCTAGAATACCTCACTTACCGTCAGAGAGTACATATACTGGGGCTAGGATAACTCACTTGGGTTCAAGGAGTACTTCTATGGGACTAGGGTAACTCACTTGGGGTCAGGGAGTACTTCTATGGGACTAGGGTAACTCACTTGCTGTCAGAGAGTACATATAAAGGGGCTAGGATAACTCACTTGGGCTCAGGGAGTACTTCTATGGGACTAGGGTAACTCACTTGTTGTCAGGGAGTACTTCTATGGGACTAGGGTAAGTCACTTAGTGTCTGGGAGTACTTATATGGGACTAGGGTAACCCTCTTAGGGTCAGGGAGTACTTATAAAGGGGCTAGGGTAACTCACTTTGGGTCTCGGAGTAGTTATAAGGGACTAGGGTAACTCACTTGGAGTCTGGGAGTACATATAAAGGGGCTAGGATAACTCACTTGCGGTCACAGAGTACATATAAAGGGGCTAGGATAACTGATTTGGGTTCAGGGAGTACTTCTATGGGACTAGGATAACTCACTTGGGGTTAGGGAGTACTTCTATGGGACTAGGGTAACTCACTTGGGGTCAGGGAGTACTTATATAGGGGCTAGGGTAACTCACTTTGGATCTCGGAGTAGTTATAAGGGACTAGGGTAACTCACTTGGAGTCTGGGAGTACATATAAAGTGGTTAGGATAACTCACTTGCGGTCAGAGAGTACATATAAAGGGGCTAGGATAACTCACTTGGGTTCAGGGAGTACTTCTATGGGACTAGGATAACTCACTTGGGGTCAGGGAGTACTTCTATGGGACAAGGGTAACTCACTTGGGGTCAGGGAGTACTTATATGAGACTAGGGTAACACACTTGGGGTCAGGGAGTACTTATAAAGGGGCTAGGGTAACTCACTTAGGGTCAGGGAGTACGTATATGGGACTAGGGTAACTCACTTGCGGACAGAGAGTGCATATAAAGGGGCTAGGATAACTCACTTGGGGTCAGGGTGTACTTATAAAGGGGCTATGGTAACTCACTTAAGGTCAGGGAGTACTTATATGGGACTAGGGAAACTCACTTGCGGTCAGAGAGTACATATAAAGGGGCTAGGATATTTCACTTGTGGTCAGGGAGTACTTATAAAGGTGATATGGTAACTCACTTGGTTTCAGGGATTACTTCTATGGGACTAGGTTAACTCACTTGCGGTCAGAGAGTACATATAAAGTGGCTAGGATAACTCACTTGGGCTCAGGGAGTACTTCTATGGGATTAGGTTAACTCACTTGGGCTCAGGGAGTACTTCTATGGGACTAGGGTAAGTCACTTAGTGTCTGGGAGTACTTATATGGGACTAGGGTAACCCTCTTAGGGTCAGGGAGTACTTATAAAGGGGCTAGGATAACTCACTTTGGATCTCGGAGTAGTTATAAGGGACTAGGATAACTCACTTGGAGTCTGGGAGTACATAAAAAGGGGCTAGGATAACTCACTTGCGGTCAGGGATTACTTAAAAAGGGGCTTGGATAACTCACTTGGGGTCAGGGAGTACATTTATGGGACTAAGGTAACACAAATGGGGTCAGGGAGTACTTATAAAGGGGCTAGGATCACTCACTTGGGTTCAGGGAGTAATTCTATGGGACTAGGGTAACTCACTTGGGGTCAGAGAGTACTTAAAAAGGGGCTAAGTTGACTCATTTGGGGTCAGGGAGTACCTCTATGGGGCTAGGGTGACTCATTTGGGGTCAGGGAGTACCTCTTTGGGACTAGGGTAACTCACTTAGGTTCAGGGTGTACTTATATGAGACTAGGGTAACACACTTAGGGTCAGGGTGTACTTATAAAGGGGCTAGAATACCTCACATGCCGTCAGAGAGTACATATACTGGGGCTAGGATAACTCACTTGGGTTCAAGGAGTACTTCTATGGGACTAGGGTAACTCACTTGGGGTCAGGGAGTACTTCTATGGGACTAGGGTAACTCACTTGATGTCAGAGAGTACATATAAAGGGGCTAGGATAACTCACTTGGGCTCAGGGAGTACTTCTATGGGACTAGGGTAACTCACTTGTTGTCAGGGAGTACTTCTATGGGATTAGGGTAAGTCACTTAGTGTCTGGGAGTACTTCTATGGTACTAGGGTAAGTCACATAGTGTCTGGGAGTACTTATATGGGACTAGGGTAACCTTCTTAGGGTCAGGGAGTACTTATAAAGGGGCTAGGGTAACTCACTTTGGGTCTCGGAGTAGTTATAAGGGACTAGGGTAACTCACTTGGAGTCTGGGAGTACATATAAAGGGGCTAGGATAACTCACTTTCGGTCAGAGAGTACATATAAAGGGGCTAAGATAACTGACTTGGGTTCAGGGAGTACTTCTATGGGACTAGGATAACTCACTTGGGGTTAGGGAGTACTTCTATGGGACTAGGGTAACTCACTTGGGCTCAGGGAGTACTTCTATGGGACTAGGGTAAGTCACTTAGTGTCTGGGAGTACTTATATGGGACTAGGGAAACTCACTTGCGGTCAGAGAGTACATATAAAGGGGCTAGGATATTTCACTTGTGGTCAGGGAGTACTTATAAAGGTGATATGGTAACTCACTTGGTTTCAGTGATTACTTCTATGGGACTAGGGTAAGTCACTTAGTGTCTGGGAGTACTTATATGGGACTGGGGTAACCCCCTTAGGGTCAGGGAGTACTTGTAAAGGGGCTAGGGTAACTCACTTTGGGTCTCGGAGTAGTTATAAGGGACTAGGGTAACTCACTTGGAGTTTGGGAGTACATATAAAGGGGCTAGGATAACTCACTTGCGGTCAGAGAGTACATATAAAGGGGCTAGGATAACTCACTTGTGGTCAGCGAGTACTTATAAAGGTGATATGGTAACCCACTTGCGGTCAGGGAGTACTTCTATGGGACTAGGGTAACTCACTTGCGGTAAGAGAGTACATATAAAGAGGCTAGGATAACTCACATGGGTACAGGGAGTACTTCTATGGGACTAGGATAACTCACTTGGGGTCAGGGAGTACTTCTATGGGACTAGGGTAACTCACTTGTTGTCAGGGAGTACTTCTATGGGACTAGGGTAAGTCACTTAGTGTCTGGGAGTACTTATATGGGACTAGGGTAACCCTCTTAGGGTCAGGGAGTACTTATAAAGGGGCTAGGGTAACTCACTTGGAGTCTGGGAGTACATATAAAGGGGGCTAGGATAACTCACTTGCGGTCAGAGAGTACATATAAAGGGGCTAGGATAACTCACTTGGGGTATGGGAGTACTTCTATGGGAATAGGGTAACTCACTTTGGGTCAAGGAGTACTTATATGGGACTAGGGTAACTCACTAAGGGTCAGGGAGTTCTTGTATGGGACTAGGGTAACTCACTTGGGGTCAGGGATTACTTAAAAAGGGACTAGGGTGACTCATTTGAGGTCAGGGAGTACCACTATGGGACTAGGGTAACTCACTTGGCTTCAGGGAGTACTCATATGAGACTAGGATAACACACTTGGTGTCAGGGAGTACTTATAAAGGGGCTAGGGTAACTACCTTAGGGTCAGGGAGTACATATATGGGACTAGGGTAACTCACTTGCGGTCAGAGAGTACATATAAAGGGGCTAGGATAACTCACTTGTGGTAAGGGATTACTTAAAAAGGGGCTAGGGTGACTCATTTGGGGTCAGGGAGTACCTCTATTGGGTAAGGGTAACTCATTTGGGTTCAGGGAGTACTTATATGAGACTAGGGTAACACACTTGGGGTCAGGGAGTACTTATAAAGGGGTTAGAATAACTCACTTGCGGTCAGAGAGTACATATAAGGGGCTAGGATAACTCACTTGGGGTCAGGGAGTACTTCTATGGGATTTGGGTAACTCACTTGAGGTCAGGGAGTACTTATGGGACTAGGGTAACTCATTTGTGGTCAGGGAGTACATATTAAGGGGCTAGGGTAACTCACTTGGGGTCAGGGAGAACTTCTATGGTACTTGGGTTACCCACTTAGGGTTAGGGAGTACTTATAAAGGGGCTAGGGTAACTCACTTTGGGTCACGGAGTAGTTATAAGGGACTAGCTGAACTCACTTGGAGTCTGGGAGTACATATAAAGGGGCTAGGATAACTCACTTGCGGTCAGAGAGTACATATAAAGGGGCTAGGAAAACTCACTTGGGTTCAGGGAGTACTTCTATGGGACTAGGGTAACTCACTTGGGGTCAGGGAGTACTTCTATGGGACTAGGGTAAGTCACTTAGTGTCTGGGAGTACTTATATGGGACTAGGGAAACTCACTTGCGGTCAGAGAGTACATATAAAGGGGCTAGGATATTTCACTTGTGGTCAGGGAGTACTTATAGAGGTGATATGGTAACTTACTTGGGGTCAGGGAGTACTTATATGGGACTAGGGTAACTCACTTGCGGTCAGAGAGTACATATAAAGGGGCTAGGGTAACTCACTTGGGGTCTGGGAGTACATATAAAGGGGCTAGGATAACTCACTTGCGATCAGAGAATACATATAAATGGGCTAGGATAACTCACTTGGAGTCTGGGAGTACATATAAAGGGGCTAGGATAACTCACTTGCGGTCAGAGAGTACATATAAAGGGGCTAGGATAACTCACTTGGGGTATGGGAGTACTTCTATGTGAATAGGGTAACTCACTTTGGGTCAAGGAGTACTTATATAGGACTAGGGTAACTCACTAAGGGTCAGGGAGTTCTTGTATGGGACTAGGGTAACTCACTTGGGGTCAGGGATTACTTAAAAAGGGACTAGGGTGACTCATTTGAAGTCAGGGAGTACTTATAAAGGTGATATGGTAACTCACTTGGAGTCTGGGAGTACATATAAAGGGGCTAGGAAAACTCACTTGGGTTCAGGGAGTACATATAAAGGGGCTAGGATAACTCACTTGGGCTCAGGGAGTACTTCTATGGGACTAGGGTAACTCAATTGGGGTCAGGGAGTACTTCTATGGGATTAGGGTAACTCACTTGTTGTCAGGGAGTACTTCTATGGGACTAGGGTAAGTTACTTAGTGTCTGGGAGTACTTATATGGGACTAGGGTAACCCCCTTAAGGTCAGGGAGTACTTATAAAGGGGCTAGGGTAACTCACTTTGTGTCTCGGAGTAGTTATAAGGGACTAGGGTAACTCACTTGGGGTCAGGGAGTACTTCTATGGGATTAGGGTAACTCACTTGTTGTCAGGGAGTACTTCTATGGGACTAGGGTAAGTTACTTAGTGTCTGGGAGTACTTATATGGGACTAGGGTAACCCCCTTAAGGTCAGGGAGTACTTATAAAGGGGCTAGGGTAACTCACTTTGTGTCTCGGAGTAGTTATAAGGGACTAGGGTAACTCACTTGGAGTCTGGGAGTACATATAAAGGGGCTAGGATAACTCACTTGCGGTCAGAGAGTACATATAAAGGGGCTAGGAAAACTCACTTGGGTTCAGGGAGTACTTCTATGGGACTAGGGAAACTCACTTGGGGTCAGGGAGTACTTCTATGGGACTAGGGTAACTCACTTCCTGGGGCGGTTTACCACGCTACCAGGCGCGTCCCCGGGTGGTGGATAGGGGGACGGCCGGCAGATATGCCGGTTAGCTGCGAAAGAAGCCGTTTCATTCGGACGAATAAGCATTCGCGAACCAAATTGGTATTCTCACCCTCGCCTCATTTCATTCTCATGTGTCATCTGCCGTCGTACGGATTCCGGACGAGGGCCCCATAACATCACTTTTCTCATTTCACCCATTTCAGGGGACACGGGTACGGCCTCTGTGTTGACACTGCCCGAAAGGGATGTGTGGATGATTCCAGTAAGGTCGTGCTCGTGTCGGATCCCGGTGTCTACGCACCGTCCTCCCACGGAGGTATGCGGAATGCCAGTGATGGAAGAAAGTGTAAGGCGGCCTGGATGTTTGTCCCCGGGTTTGAGCCCCAAGCCATGGTGTCTGATGGAGGTAGGCATCATGGTGATCACCCCTCCACTTCCTGAGGCGGCGCGTTCGGAGACGCTCCGCATGCTGGTGATTATTTATTAATTTATGGAAAACCAAACTTCTTCTTATTTTTCCCCTACAGGTAACGGCGTTAGCGCAGGATCGGGCTCCAGAGCCATGGACTTGGAGGAGGTGCGGCTGCGCCTGGAGGCCCGTGACAGAAGTGCGCAGGAACTGCATACGCTCATCCAGCGTATGTCAGTAGCAATGACGGAGCTTCTTGGACTCACGGACGGGAGAAAGGGCGTCAAGAGGAGCATCCAGGGAAAAGTGAGGGACCTGCGGGATCTCGTCGTCTCCGCTGTGCAGGAGGTGCAGGGAGCTGCGACCCAGGATTTTGGGTCACTTCTCCCTGTGCTTCTTGATACGAGGGAGCGGGACGAAGCGTGAGAAGAGGTGCAACGGCCAGCGCTGAAGAATAAGGGTACGCAGACGTCGCTTCCGCTTCCACCGACTTCTAAAGGGGGGAGGGGGGTTTCGATTAAGTCGGGTGGAAGCGGCAATAGGGACAGGGGCGCGAAAAGGGGAGCTGCCCTGAGGACGCCTTCTCCGCCGAAGGAGGGGGCCTCTGGGGCAGCTGGCCCGACACCAGTGGCTACGGCATCTCCTCCGCGGGAGGAGGGGGTGCAATGGTCGGTCGTGGCTGGGCGGAAGGGAAAGGGGAGGAGGGATTTGGGGCCGGCCCCGATATCCCGACCTCCTCATTCGGGTAGGGTTGGGGGACCTCCTCGTCGCCCTCGTGCCCAGGCCGTGCTCGTAGCGTGCGGGTCGGAAGGGTATGGGGGGGCGATGAGGTTGCTGAAGGAAAGGGTGGACCCCGGTAAGGTCGGGGTTGAGGTCAGGTCGATCAGGAGGACTCGCAGGGGAGACCTCCTGTTTGAGCTGAATAAGGGAGGGGGCTCCGCGTCCACGCTCGCGGGGGCGGTCGCGGAGGCGTTGGGTAACGGGATTCCGGTCTCTGCTCTCTCTCCGACGGAGAGGGTGGAGATCCGGGACCTCGATGGGGTTTCGTCCGGGGAGGATGTGCGTGCGGCCCTTCTGGCCGCACTGGGCGAGGAGGCAGCCGGGGTTAGAGTCTCCGCGCCGCGAAGAACTGGTGGGGGTTCCTGGGCCGTCGGCGCTTCCATGCCACCCGAGGTGGCTGGCAAGTTGTTGCGGCTTGGGCGCGTTCGCATTGGGTGGGTGGTCTGCAGGGTTCGCCCTGCGACCAGTATCGTGCGGTGCAAGAGGTGTCACCACTTCGGTCACACCTCGGGTAGCTGCAAATTCAGCACAGACCGTTCGGGGCTGTGTTGGAGATGCGGGGAGGGGGGTCATGCCTCTGCCAGTTGTAGGGGTTCTCCTTGTTGTCTCGCCTGTAGGGACTCGGGGCTTGCGCATGATCACGCTGGGGGCTCTTCAGCGTGCGGATCGATCGGGGTGTGGAGAGGATCGAGACGTACATGAAGGGTCTCCAGATCAATGTCAATCGTTCGCGATCTGCTCAGGACTTGGCCGTCCATTGCACGTACTCTGGCGAGTACACGGTCTGCCTTGTCTCAGAGCAGCATAGGAATAGTAATTTCCCAAGCACCGGCTTGGAGGATGTCGGGGGGGATTCGGCTATGCTGCCCGGTGCTTCGTGCAAACTGGCATCCGTCTCGTCCGGTCGGGGGTTTTGTTCGTCTCTCGTTGGGGACATTAGGGTGTACAGTGTTTACTTTACCCCTAATGCCCCCATCGGGGAGTTCGAGGCTTTCCTGGAGGACTTGGCGGGGAGTGTCAGGGAGCATGGGGTGCCGGTCCTCATTGGTGGAGACTTCAACTCGTGGTCTACATCATGGGGATCCGGTTGCACTAACCGATGTGGAGAGCTTGTTGAGGAATGGGGCGGTCAGCTCGGGTTGACATTGCTCAACCGAGGTCGTTCTCCGACCTTCGTCTCAGGCGACCGTGGTAGTATAATAGATCTCACCTGGGTATCGTCGTCGATCGCCTCGAGAGTAGTCTCCTGGGAGGTGCTCGATGACGAGACTCTGAGCGATCACCGCATCATCCAGTGGATTCTCACGGATGGGGGTCCTGGCCCTGCCTCGCCGGAGCGGGGGGTGCGCTGGGTTCGCTCGAGGTTCGACCCACTCTTATGCGAATTAGCATTTGTGTGGGGAATAGCCTCGAGCAGCTCGGCTTCCCCTCCGTACGGGCGGGGGAGGGCCGGGGCGGACGTCGGCGGTGACGGCTCGGGCGTCTCGCCGGAGGGTTATCTCCGGAGACTCGTCGGGGCGTCCGACGCTTCTATGCCCAGGGCTCACGGAACTGCCAAGCGCTGGAAAGCAGCGTATTGGTGGTGTGAGGACCTCGACCGTCTCCGTAAGGCAGCGAATGCTGCCCGCAGGAGGTGGTCGAGGTCGAGGGGTGCCAATACGGAAGTTCACTTGCGCGAAGCCTATAAGACGGCGAGAACCGCTTCCTCCTCCGCTATACGCGAGAGGAAGCGGGCCGCATGGTTGGCGCTGGTGAATGAAGTGGAGGCAGATCCTTGGGGTCGCCCCTTCTGGGTGGCCTACAAGAGATTGAAGAGACAGACATCTGCTAGTCTGACGGAGTCTGAGACGGTGGTTGCGATTGAAAGTCTTTTCTCGACGTCGCAAGTGAGGCCTGGGGGCGCTCCATTCGTGGTTCGCGGTAACACCAGGCCGATCTTGGAGTCTGATCTCATCACGGAAGCAGAGATTGTCATGGCTGCCGGGAGGTCCCCTGCAAAGGGGGCCCCTGGTGTCGATGGCATTCTCCCGGAAGTGGTTAAGGTTGCAGCAATGAGCTGCCCCGATGATTTTGCCCGGTTGTTCAACCGCTGCCTGGAACGCGGCGACTTTCCCGCTATCTGGAGGAGGGCGAGGGTTGTCCTAATCCCGAAAGGGATCGGGGGCTTCAGACCCATATCTCTCCTACCGGTGGTGGGGAAGTTGTTCGAGAGGGTAGTTGTCGCTTGTCTTACGGAGGTTTATGAGGGGGTCGCACCTCTCGCGGACGGTCAATACGGGTTCCGTCCTGGTAGAAGTACCATGGATGCCGTATCGGCTGTCCAGAATTTTATTCGGATCGCCCTTCGGGGGTCTGTGTACCGGAGCAAACGCGTGGCCGTAATCCTTCTCGACATTAAGAACGCGTTCAATTCTGTGTCGCATGCGGCCATCTTGGAGGCCCTGGCCGCCGATGGCGCGGTCCCGGGGGTGATTGTGGATATAGTCCGCAGTTACCTGGGGGACCGGGTCATTGAGTGCGCTGGACGGCAGTGGCGCGTTGGGGTGGGTGTTCCGCAGGGATCGGTCTTAGGACCTCTCCTGTGGAACATTTGTTTCGACGGCCTGCTGCGGTTGAGTCTCCCGGAGGGCTGCACGTTGACTTGTTATGCGGACGATACGGTATTGTGTGTGTCTGCGGGAAGCGTCGGGTCCTTGCAGTTGAAGGCTAACAGGGCTTTGTCGCGTATCGTTCTGTGGCTTGAGGGGAGGAACCTGGAGGTGAACGTCTCCAAATCGGAGGCTGTTTTCTTCTCTAGGAGGCGGTCTGATCGGGCTCCGCGGTTTTCGGTCGGGGGCGAGACGGTTTCCGTCTCCCCGCGGGCGAAATACCTCGGTGTGTGGTTGGATCGTCGTCTTTCCTTCAAGTTTCACATTGATTGCATGGTGGGAAAAGCCAAAAAGGCTGGGTGGGCGTTGAGTAGCTTATTGCCGAACGTGGGTGGGTCGGGGGTCTCGGGAAGGATGTTGTACACGAACTTAGTGCACAGCATTCTTCTTTACGGAGCGCCTTGCTGGGCTGAGGCTGCCTCTCGCCCAACCATTGCGAGGTCCCTAATCTCCGCGCAGAGGGTCATGGCGCTGAGGGTTTCCCGCGCGTGTCGTACGGCTTCGTCCTGTGCGCTATTAGTAATCTCGGGCATACCACCGGCCCATCTTTTAGCTTTGGAGCGCAGGGAGGTGTACGATACGTCGCGTGCGGGTGGCTCCTCGGCTGGCGTGGCCGAAGCGCGGAGATTGGCGAGGGCTAATTTAGTAGAGAGATGGCAGGCAGCATGGGACTCGGATGATCGGGGTAGGTGGACCCACCGCCTCATCCCGGACATCCGGTCCTGGCTGGCTGCTAATTGTAGAAGCTTGAACTACCATGTTTCCCAGAAGCTCCTAGGGCATGGTAGTTTCATGAGTCATCGCGCGAGGGTGGGCCGCAGGGCGACTCCCGACTGCTGGTGCTCCCCGAATCCGGTCGCGGATACGGCGGAGCACACGCTGTTGTGGTGTCCCCTGTGGGAATGCGAAAGAGCAGAACTCTGTGATGCTTTAGGTGTGCCCTCGTTGGAGGTGGAGACCCTTGTGTCCCATGTTACGAGTACGCCGAGAGCTTGGAATGCATTTTCCAGCTTCTCGGTTAGGGTCCTCACCTCCAAGGACAGTAGAGACCGAGCTGAGGAGTCTGCTGCTCTCTCCTCTGGGGTGGGGTAGAGTCTGGGGTTTTTGTTTGTCTGGGGATGACCGCATACGATGGTAGAGTAGAGCGTATACCCTCCTACCTGATGTTATAAGCTATGCTTGGTACCGGGTAGGGGGGCAGGTAGGGGGTTTTGGTGGGTTAGAATCCCACATAACCTCTGGCCAAAACATCGGCCGCCAGAGGTACTTAACAAGCCGTAAGGCTTTAAGAAGTTTCCCCCTACCTCGCAAAGCGTCGGAAAAAAAAGAAAAAAAAAGGGTAACTCACTTAGTGTCTGGGAGTACTTATATGGGACTAGGGTAACTCACATGGGGCCAAGGTGTACTTTTAAAGGGGCTAGGATAACTCATTTGAGGTCAGGGAGTACTTATAAAGGGGCTAAGGTAACTCACTTTATGTCAAGGAGTACTTATATGGGACTAGGATAACTCACTTGGTGTCTGGGAGTACTTATATGGGACTAGGGTAACTCACTTGGGGTCAGGGATTACTTAAAAAGGGGCTAGGCTGACTCATTTCGGGTCAGGGAGTACCTCTATGGGACTAGGGTAACTCACTTGGCTTCAGGGAGTACTTATATGAGACTAGGGTAACACACTTTGGGTCAGGGAGTACTTATAAAGGGGCTAGGATAACTCACGTGGGTTCAGGGAGTAATTCTATGGGACCAGGGTAACTCACATGGGGTCAGGGAGTACTTAAAAAAGGGGGTAGGGTGACTCATTTGGGTTCAGGGAGTACCTCTATGGGGCTAGGGTGACTGATTTGGGGTCAGGGAGTACCTCTTTGGGACTAGGGTAACTCACTTGGCTTCAGGGAGTACTTATATGAGACTAGGGTAACCCTCTTAGGGTCAGGGAGTACTTATAAAGGTGCTAGTGTAACTCACTTTGGGTCTCGGAGTAGTTATAAGGGACTACGTTAACTCACTTGGAGTCTGAGATTACATATAAAATGGTTAGGATAACTCACTTGTGGTCAGGGAGTACATATAAGGGACTAGGGTAACTCACTTGGGGTCGGGGAGTATATATAAAGGGGCTAGGATAACTCACTTGCGATCAGAGAGTACATATAAATGGGCTAGGATAACTCACTTAGGGTCAGGGAGTACTTCTATGGGATTAGGGTAACTCACTTGAGGTCAAGGAGTACTTATATGGGACTAGGGTAACTCACTTAGTGTCTGGGAGTACTTATATGGGACTAGGGTAACTCACTTAGTGTCTGGGAGTACTTATATGGGACTAGGGTAAACCCTCTTAGGGTCAGGGAGTACTTATAAAGGTGCTAGTGTAACTCATTTTGGGTCTCGGAGTAGTTATAAGGGACTACGTTAACTCACTTGGAGTCTGAGAGTACATATAAAATGGTTAGGATAACTCACTTGCGGTCAGAGAGTACATATAAAGGGGCTAGGAAAACTCACTTGGGTTCAGGGAGTACTTCTATGGGACTAGGGTATCTCACTTGGGGTCAGGGAGTACATATAAAGGGGCTAGGGTAACTCACTTAGGGTCAAGGAGTACATATATAGGACTAAGGTAACTCACTTGCGATCAGAGTGTACATATAAAGGGGCTAGGATAACTCACTTGTGGTCAGGGAGTACACATAAGGGACTAGGGTAACTCACTTGGGGTCTGGGAGTACATATAAAGGGGGCTAGGATAACTCACTTGTGGTCAGGGAGTACACATAAGGGACTAGGGTAACTCACTTGGGGTCTGGGAGTACATATAAAGGGGCTAGGATAACTCACTTGTGATCAGAGAGTACATATAAATGGGCTAGGATAACTCACTTGGGGTCAGGGAGTACTTCTATGGGATTTAGGGTAACTCACTTGAGGTCAGGGAGTACTTATATGGGACTAGGGTACTTCATTTGGGGTCAGGGAGTACTTATATAGGGGCTAGGGTAACTCACTTGGGGTCAGGGAGTACTTCTATGGGACTAGGGTAACCCACTTAGGGTCAGAGAGTACTTATAAAGGGGCTAGGATAACTCACTTTGGGGTCACGGAGTAGTTTATAAGGGACTAGCTGAACTCACTTGGACTCTGTGAGTACATATAAAGGGGATAGGATAACTCACTTTCGGTCAGAGAGTACATATACAGGGCTAGGAAAACTCACTTGGGTTCAGGGCAGTACTTCTATGGGACTAGGGTAAACTCACTTGGGGTCAGGGAGTACTTCTATGGGACTAGGGTAACTCACTTAGTGCCTGGGAGTACTTATATGGGACTAGGGTAACCCTCTTAAAGTCAGGGAGTACTTATAAAGGGGCTAGGGTAACTCACTTTGGGTCTCGGAGTAGTTATAAGGGACTAGGGTAACTCACTTGGACTCTGTGAGTACATATAAAGGGGCTAGGATAACTCACTTGCGGTCAGAGAGTACATATAAAGGGGCTAGGAAAACTCACTTGGGTTCAGGGAGTACTTCTATGGGACTAGGGTAACTCACTTGGGGTCAGGGTGTACTTATATAGGGGCTAGGGTAACTCAATTATGGGCAAGGAGTGCTTATATGGGACTAGGGTAACTCACTTAGTGTCTGGGAGTACTTATATGGGACTAGGGTAACTCACTTGGGGTCAGGGAGTTCTTATATGGGACTAAGGTAACTCACTTGGTGTCTGGGGAGTACTTATATGGGACTAGGGTAACTCAATTGGGGTCAGGGAGTTCTTATATGGGACTAAGGTAACTCATTTGGGGTCAGGGAGTAACTCTATGGGACTAGGGTAACTCACTTGGCTTCAGGGAGTACTTCTATGGGACTAGGATAACTCATTTGGGGTCAGGGAGTACTTTTATGGGACTAGGGTAACTCACTTGGGGTCTGGGAGTACATATAAAGGGGCTAGGATAACTCACTTGCGATCAGAGAGTACATATAAATGGGCTAGGATAACTCACTTGGAGTCAGGGAGTACTTATATAGGGGCTAGGGTAACTCACTTGGGGTCAGGGAGTACTTCTATGGGACTAGGGTAACCCACTTAGGGTCAGGGAGTACTTATAAAGGGGCTAGGATAACTCACTTTGGGTCACGGAGTAGTTATAAGGTATTAGCTGAACTCACTTGGACTCTGTGAGTACATATAAAGGGGCTAGGATAACTCAATTGCGGTCAGAGAGTACATATAAAGGGGCTAGGAAAACTCACTTGGGTTCAGGGAGTACTTCTATGGGACTAGGGTAACTCAATTGGGGTCAGGGAGTACTTCTATGGGACTAGGGTAACTCACTTAGTGCCTGGGAGTACTTATATGGGACTAGGGTAACCCTCTTAGGGTCAGGGAGTACTTATAAAGGGGCTAGGGTAACTCAATTTGGGTCTCGGAGTAGTTATAAGGGACTAGGGTAACTCACTTGGAGTCTGGGAGTACATATAAAGTGGTTAGGATAACTCACTTCCGGTCAGAGAGTACATATAAAGGGGCTAGGATAACTCACTTGGGTTCAGGGAGTACTTCTATGGGACTAGGATAACTCATTTGGGGTCATGGAGTACTTCTATGGGACTAGGGTAACTCATTTGGGGTCAGGGAGTACTTATATAGGGGCTAGGGTAACTCACTTTGGGTCTAGGAGTACTTATATGGGACTAGGGTAACTCACTTAGTATCTGGGAGTACTTATATGGGACCAGGGTAACTCACTTGGGGCCAGGGTGTAGTTTTAAAGGGGCTAGGGTAACACACTTGGGGTCAGGGAGTACTAATAAAGGGGCTAGGGTAACTCACTTAGGGTCAGGGATTACATATATTGGACTAGGGTAACTCACTTGGGGTCTGGGAGTATATATAAAGGGGCTAGGATAACTCACTTGCGATCAGAGAGTACATATAAATGGGCTAGGATAACTCACTTGGGGTCAGGGAGTACTTCTATGAGATTAGGGTAACTCACTTTAGGTCAGGGAGTACTTATATGGGACTAGGGTAACTCACTTAGTGTCTGGGAGTACTTATATGGGACTAGGGTAACCCTCTTAGGGTCAGGGAGTACTTATAAAGGGGCTAGGGTAACTCACTTTGGGTCTCGGAATTGTTATAAGGGACTAGGGTAACTAACTTGGAGTCTGGGAGTACATATAAAGTGGTTAGCATAACTCACTTGCGGTCAGAGAGTACATATAAAGGGGCTAATATAACTCACTTGGGGTCAGGGAGTACTTATATAGGGGCTAGGGTAACTCACTTAGGGTCTAGGAGTACTTATATGGGACTAGGGTAACTCACTTAGTGTCTGGGAGTACTTATATGGGACCAGGGTAACTCACTTGGGGCCAGGGTGTACTTTTAAAGGGGCTAGGGTAACTCATTTGGGGTCAGAGAGTCCTTATAAAGGGGCTAGTGTAACTCACTTTGGGTCAGGGATTACATATATTGGACTAGGGTAACTCACTTGGGGTCTGGGAGTACTTATATGAGAATAGGGTAACACACTTGGGGTCAGGGAGTACTAATAAAGGGGCTAGGGTAACTCACTTAGGGTCAGGGATTACATATATTGGACTAGGGTAACTCACTTGGGGTCTGGGAGTATATATAAAGGGGCTAGGATAACTCACTTGCGATCAGAGAGTACATATAAATGGGCTAGGATAACTCACTTGGGGTCAGGGAGTACTTCTATGAGATTAGGGTAACTCACTTGAGGTCAGGGAGTACTTATATGGGACTAGGGTAACTCACTTAGTGTCTGGGAGTACTTATAAAGGGGCTAGGGTAACTCACTTTGGGTCTCGGAGTAGTTATAAGGGACTACGGTAACTCACTTGGAGTCTGAGAGTACATATAAAGTGGTTAGGATAACACACTTGCGGTCAGAGAGTACATATACAGGGGCTAGGAAAACTCACTTGGGTTGAGGGAGTACTTCTATGGGACTAGAGTAACTCACTTGGGGTCAGGGAGTACTTCTATGGGACTAGGGTAACTCACTTAGTGTCTGGGAGTACTTATATGGGACTAGGGTAACCCTCTTAGGGTCAGGGAGTACTTATAAAGGGGCTAGGGTAACTCACTTTGGGTCTCGGAGTTGTTATAAGTGACTAGGGTAACTCACTTGGAGTCTGGGAGTACATATAAAGTGGTTAGGATAACTCACTTGCGGTCAGAGAGTACATATAAAGGGGCTAGGATAACTCACGTGGGTTCAGGGAATACTTCTATGGGACTAGGATAACTCATTTGGGCTCAGGGAGTACTTCTTTGGGACTAAGGTAACTCACTTGGGGTCAGGGAGTACTTATATAGGGGCTAGGGTAACTCACTTTGGGCCTAGGAGTACTTATATGGGACTAGGGTAACTAACTTAGTGTCTGGGAGTACTTATATGGGACCAGGGTAACTCACTTGGGGCCAGGGTGTACTTTTAAAGGGGCTAGGATAACTCATTTGGGGTCAGGGAGTCCTTATAAAGTGGCTAGTGTAACTCACTTTGGGTCAGGGAGTACTTATTTGGGACTAGGGTAACTCACTTGGTGTCTGGGAGTACTTATATGGGACTGGGGTGACTCATTAGGGGTCAGGGAGTACTTATATAAGACTAGGGTAATACACTTGGGGTCAGGGAGTACTTATAAGGGGCTAGGGTAACTCACTTAGGGTCAGGCAGTACATATATTGGACTAGGGTAACTCACTTGCGGTCTGAGAGTACATATAAAGGGGCTAGGATAACTCACTTGTGGTCAGCGAGATCTTATAAAGGGGCTAGGATAACTCACTTGTGGTCAGCAAGTACTTATAAGGGTGATATGGTAACCCACTTGGGGTCAGGGAGTACTTCTATGGGACTAGTGTAACTCACTTGCGGTCAGAAAGTACATATAAAGGGGCTAATATAACTCACTTGGGGTCAGGGAGTACTTATATAGGGGCTAGGGTAACTCACTTTGGGGTCAGAGAGTCCTTATAAAGGGGCTAGTGTAACTCACTTTGGGTCAGGGATTACATATATTGGACTAGGGTAACTCACTTGGGGTCTGGGAGTACTTATATGAGAATAGGGTAACACACTTGGGGTCAGGGAGTACTAATAAAGGGGCTAGGGTAACTCACTTAGGGTCAGGGATTACATATATTGGACTAGGGTAACACACTTGGGGTCTGGGAGTATATATAAAGGGGCTAGGATAACTCACTTGCGATCAGAGAGTACATATAAATGGGCTAGGATAACTCACTTGGGGTCAGGGAGTACTTCTATGAGATTAGGGTAACTCACTTGAGGTCAGGGAGTACTTATATGGGACCAGGGTAACTCACTTGGGGCCAGGGTGTACTTTTAAAGGGGCTAGGGTAACTCATTTGGGGTCAGAGAGTCCTTATAAAGGGGCTAGTGTAACTCACTTTGGGTCAGGGATTACATATATTGGACTAAGGTAACTCACTTGGGGTCTGGGAGTACTTATATGAGACTAGGGTAACACACTTGGGGTCAGGGAGTACTTCTATGAGATTAGGGTAACTCACTTGAGGTCAGGGAGTACTTATATGGGACTAGGGTAACTCACTTAGTGTCTGGGAGTACTTATATGGGACTAGGGTAACCCTCTTAGGGTCAGGGAGTACTTATAAAGGGGCTAGGGTAACTCACTTTGGGTCTCGGAGTAGTTATAAGGGACTACGGTAACTCACTTGGAGTCTGAGAGTACATATAAAGTGGTTAGGATAACTCACTTGCGGCCAGAGAGTACATATAAAGGGGCTAGGAAAACTCACTTGGGTTCAGGGAGTACTTCTATGGGACTAGGGTAACTCACTTGGGTTCAGGGAGTACTTCTATGGGACTAGGGTAACTCACTTAGTGTCTGGGAGTACTTATATGGGACTAGGGAAACCCTCTTAGGGTCAGGGAGTACTTATAAAGGGGCTAGGGTAACTCACTTAGGGTCAAGGAGTACATATATAGGTATAGGGTAACTCACTTGCGATCAGAGTGTACATATAAAGGGGCTAAGATAACTCACTTGTGGTCAGGGAGTACACATAAGGGACTAGGGTAACACACTTGGGGTCTGGGAGTACATATAAAGGGGCTAGGATAACTCACTTGCGATCAGAGAGTACATATAAATGGGCTAGGATAACTCACTTGGGGTCAGGGAGTACTTCTATGGGATTAGGGTAACTCACTTGAGGTCAGGGAGTACTTATATGGGACTAGGGTACTTCATTTGGGGTCAGGGAGTACTTATATAGGGGCTAGGGCAACTCACTTGTGGTCAGGGAGTACTTCTATGGGACTAGGGTAACCCACTTAGGGTCTGGGAGTACTTATATGGGACCAGGGTAACTCACTTGGGGCCAAGGTGTACTTTTAAAGGGGCTTGGGGTCAGGGAGTACTTATAAAGGGGCTAGGGTAACTCACTTTGGGTCAAGGAATACTTATATGGCACTAGGGTAACTCACTTGGTGCCTGGGAGTACTTATATGGGACTATGGTAACTCAACTGGGTTTAGGGAGTACTTCTATGGGACTAGGGTAACTCACGTGCGGTCAGAGAGTACATATAAAAGGGCTAGGATAACTCACTTGGGGTCAGGGAGTACTTATAAAGGGGCTATGGTGACTTACTTGGGGTCAGGGAGTACTTCTATGGGACTAGGGTAACTCACGTGCTGTCAGAGAGTACATATAAAGGGCTAGGATAACTCACTTGGGGTCAGGGAGTACTTATATGGGACTAGGGTAACACACTTGGGGTCAGGAAGTACTTCTATGGGACTAAGGTAACACACTAGAGGTCAGGGAGTACATATAAAGGGGCTAGGATAACTCACTTGGGTTCAGGGAGTACTTATATGAGACTAGGGTAACACACTTGGGGTCAGGGAGTACTTATAAAGGGGCTAGGGTGACTCATTTGTGGTCAGGGAGTACATTTATGTGACTAAGGTAACACACTTGGTGTCAGGGAGTACTTATAAAGGGGCTAGGGTAACTCACTTATGGTCAGGGAGTACATATATAGGACTAAGGTAACTCACTTTGGGTCAAGGAGTACTTATATGGCACTAGGCTAACTCACTTAGTGTCTGGGAGTACTTATAAAGGGGGTAGGATAACTCACTTGCGGTCAGAGAGTACATATAAAGGGTCTTGGATAACTCACTTAGGGTCGGGGAGTACATATATGGGATTAGGGTAACTCACTTGCAGTCAGAAAGTACATATTAAGGGGCTAGGATAACTCACTTGCGTTCAGAGGGTACATATAAAGGGGCTAGGATAACTCACTTGGTGCCAGGGAGTACTAATATGGGACTAGGGTAACACACTTGGGGTCAGGAAGTACTTCTATGGGACTAAGGTAGATCCCTTAGGGTCAAGAAGTAGTTCTATGTAATTAGTGTAACTCACTTGGAGTCAGGGAGTACTTATATAGGGGCTAGGGTAACTCACATGGGGTCAGGGAGTACTTCTATGGGACTAGGGTAAATCACTTGGGTTCTGTGTGGACTTATATGGGACTAGAGTAACTCAACTGGGTTTAGGGAGTACTTCTATGGGACTAGGGTAATTCACGTGCGGTCAGAGAGTACATATAAAAGGGCTAGGATAACTCACTTGGGGTCAGGGAGTACTTATATAGGACTAGGGTAACACACTTGGGGTCAGGAAGTACTTCTATGGGACTAAGGTAACACACTAGAGGTCAGGGAGTACATATAAAAGGGGCTAGGATAACTCACTTGGGTTCAGGGAGTACTTATATGAGACTAGGGTAACACACTTGGGGTCAGGGAGTACTTATAAAGGGGCTAGGGTGACTCATTTGGGGTCAGGTAGTACATTTATGGGACTAAGGTAACACACTTGGCTTCAGGGAGTACTTATATGAGACTAGGGTACCACACTTGGGGTCAGAGAGTACATATAAAGGTGCTAGGGTAACTCACTAAGGGTCAGAGAGTCCTTATAAAGGGGCTAGTGTAACTCACTTTGGGTCAGGGATTACATATATTGGACTAGGGTAACACACTTGGGGTCTGGGAGTATATATAAAGGGGCTAGGATAACTCACTTGCGATCAGAGAGTACATATAAATGGGCTAGGATAACTCACTTGGGGTCAGGGAGTACTTCTATGAGATTAGGGTAACTCACTTGAGGTCAGGGAGTACTTATATGGGATTAGGGTAACTCACTTAGTGTCTGGGAGTACTTATATGGGACTAGGGTAACCCTCTTAGGGTCAGGGAGTACTTATAAAGGGGCTAGGGTAACTCACTTTGGGTCTCGGAGTAGTTATAAGGGACTACGGTAACTCACTTGGAGTCTGAGAGTACATATAAAGTGGTTAGGATAACTCACTTGCGGCCAGAGAGTACATATAAAGGGGCTAGGAAAACTCACTTGGGTTCAGGGAGTACTTCTATGGGACTAGGGTAACTCACTTGGGTTCAGGGAGTACTTCTATGGGACTAGGGTAACTCACTTAGTGTCTGGGAGTACTTATATGGGACTAGGGAAACCCTCTTAGGGTCAGGGAGTACTTATAAAGGGGCTAGGGTAACTCACTTAGGGTCAAGGAGTACATATATAGGAATTGGGTAACTCACTTGCGATCAGAATGTACATATAAAGGGGCTAGGATAACTCACTTGTGGTCAGGGAGTACACATAAGGGACTAGGGTAACACACTTGGGGTCTGGGAGTACATATAAAGGGGCTAGGATAACTCACTTGCGATCAGAGAGTACATATAAATGGGCTAGGATAACTCACTTGGGGTCTGGGAGTACTTATATGGGACCAGGGTAACTCACTTGGGGTCAAGGTGTACTTTTAAAGGGGCTTGGGGTCAGGGAGTACTTATAAAGGGGCTAGGGTAACTCACTTTGGGTCAAGGAGTACTTATATGGGACTAGGGTAACTCACTTGGTGTCTGGGAGTACTTATATGGGACTAGGGTAACTCAACTGGGTTTAGGGAGTACTTCTATGGGACTAGGGTAACTCACGTGCGGTCAGAGAGTACATATAAAAGGGCTAGGATAACTCACTTGGGGTCAGGGAGTACTTATATGGGACTAGGGTAACACACTTGGGGTCAGGAAGTACTTCTATGGGACTAAGGTAACACACTAGAGGTCAGGGAGTACATATAAAGGGGCTAGGATAACTCACTTGGGTTCAGGGAGTACTTATATGAGACTAGGGTAACACACTTGGGGTCAGGGAGTACTTATAAAGGGGCTAGGGTAACTCACTTATGGTCAGGGAGTACATATATAGGACTAAGGTAACTCACTTTGGGTCAAGGAGTACTTATATGGCACTAGGCTAACTCACTTAGTGTCTGGGAGTACTTATAAAGGGGGTAGGATAACTCACTTGCGGTCAGAGAGTACATATAAAGGGTCTTGGATAACTCACTTAGGGTCGGGGAGTACATATATGGGATTAGGGTAACTCACTTGCAGTCAGAAAGTACATATTAAGGGGCTAGGATAACTCACTTGCGTTCAGAGGGTACATATAAAGGGGCTAGGATAACTCACTTGGTGCCAGGGAGTACTAATATGGGACTAGGGTAACACACTTGGGGTCAGGAAGTACTTCTATGGGACTAGGGTAGATCCCTTAGGGTCAAGAAGTAGTTCTATGTAATTAGTGTAACTCACTTGGAGTCAGGGAGTACTTATATAGGGGCTAGGGTAACTCACATGGGGTCAGGGAGTACTTCTATGGGACTAGGGTAAATCACTTGGGTTCTGGGTGGACTTATATGGGACTAGAGTAACTCAACTGGGTTTAGGGAGTACTTCTATGGGACTAGGGTAATTCACGTGCGGTCAGAGAGTACATATAAAAGGGCTAGGATAACTCACTTGGGGTCAGGGAGTACTTATATAGGACTAGGGTAACACACTTGGGGTCAGGAAGTACTTCTATGGGACTAAGGTAACACACTAGAGTTCAGGGAGTACATATAAAAGGGGCTAGGATAACTCACTTGGGTTCAGGGAGTACTTATATGAGACTAGGGTAACACACTTGGGGTCAGGGAGTACTTATAAAGGGGCTAGGGTGACTCATTTGGGGTCAGGTAGTACATTTATGGGACTAAGGTAACACACTTGGCTTCAGGGAGTACTTATATGAGACTAGGGTACCACACTTGGGGTCAGAGAGTACATATAAAGGTGCTAGGGTAACTCACTAAGGGTCAAGGAGTACATATATTGGACTAGGGTAACTCACTTGCGATCAGAGTGTACATATAAAGGGGCTAGGATAACTCACTTGTGGTCAGGGAGTACATATAATGGACTAGGGTAACTCACTTGGGGTCAGGGAGTACTTCTATGGGACTAGGGTAACTCACTTAGTGCCTGGGAGTACTTATATGGGACTAGGGTAACCCTCTTAGGGTCAGGGAGTACTTATAAAGGAGCTAGGGCAACTCACTTTGGGTCTCGGAGTAGTTATAAGGGACTAGGGTAACTCACTTGGAGTCTGGGAGTACATATAAAGTGGTTAGGATAACTCACTTGCGGTCAGAGAGTACATATAAAGGGGCTAGGGTAACTCACTTAGGGTCAAGGAGTACATATATAGGACTAAGGTAACTCACTTGCGATCAGAGTGTACATATAAAGGGGCTAGGATAACTCACTTGTGGTCAGGGAGTACACATAAGGGACTAGGGTAACTCACTTGGGGTCTGGGAGTACATATAAAGGGGCTAGGATAACTCACTTGTGGTCAGGGAGTACACATAAGGGACTAGGGTAACTCACTTGGGGTCTGGGAGTACATATAAAGGGGCTAGGATAACTCACTTGTGATCAGAGAGTACATATAAATGGGCTAGGATAACTCACTTGGGGTCAGGGAGTACATATAAAGGGGCTAGGATAACTCACTTGGGGTCAGGGAGTACTTATATGGGACTAGGGTAACTCACGTGCTGTCAGAGAGTACATATAAAGGGCTAGGATAACACACTTGGGGTCAGGGAGTACTTATAAAGGGGCTAGGGTGACTCATTTGTGGTCAGGGAGTACATTTATGTGACTAAGGTAACACACTTGGTGTCAGGGAGTACTTATAAAGGGGCTAGGGTAACTCACTTATGGTCAGGGAGTACATATATAGGACTAAGGTAACTCACTTTGGGTCAAGGAGTACTTATATGGCACTAGGCTAACTCACTTAGTGTCTGGGAGTACTTACAAAGGGGGTAGGATAACTCACTTGCGGTCAGAGAGTACATATAAAGGGTCTTGGTTAACTCACTTAGGGTCGGGGAGTACATATATGGGATTAGGGTAACTCACTTGCAGTCAGAAAGTACATATTAAGGGGCTAGGATAACTCACTTGCGTTCAGAGGGTACATATAAAGGGGCTAGGATAACTCACTTGGTGCCAGGGAGTACTAATATGGGACTAGGGTAACACACTTGGGGTCAGGAAGTACTTCTATGGGACTAGGGTAGATCCCTTAGGGTCAAGAAGTAGTTCTATGTAATTAGTGTAACTCACTTGGAGTCAGGGAGTACTTATATAGGGGCTAGGGTAACTCACATGGGGTCAGGGAGTACTTCTATGGGACTAGGGTAAATCACTTGGGTTCTGGGTGGACTTATATGGGACTAGAGTAACTCAACTGGGTTTAGGGAGTACTTCTATGGGACTAGGGTAATTCACGTGCGGTCAGAGAGTACATATAAAAGGGCTAGGATAACTCACTTGGGGTCAGGGAGTACTTATATAGGACTAGGGTAACACACTTGGGGTCAGGAAGTACTTCTATGGGACTAAGGTAACACACTAGAGTTCAGGGAGTACATATAAAAGGGGCTAGGATAACTCACTTGGGTTCAGGGAGTACTTATATGAGACTAGGGTAACACACTTGGGGTCAGGGAGTACTTATAAAGGGGCTAGGGTGACTCATTTGGGGTCAGGTAGTACATTTATGGGACTAAGGTAACACACTTGGCTTCAGGGAGTACTTATATGAGACTAGGGTACCACACTTGGGGTCAGAGAGTACATATAAAGGTGCTAGGGTAACTCACTAAGGGTCAAGGAGTACATATATTGGACTAGGGTAACTCACTTGCGATCAGAGTGTACATATAAAGGGGCTAGGATAACTCACTTGTGGTCAGGGAGTACATATAATGGACTAGGGTAACTCACTTGGGGTCAGGGAGTACTTCTATGGGACTAGGGTAACTCACTTAGTGCCTGGGAGTACTTATATGGGACTAGGGTAACCCTCTTAGGGTCAGGGAGTACTTATAAAGGAGCTAGGGCAACTCACTTTGGGTCTCGGAGTAGTTATAAGGGACTAGGGTAACTCACTTGGAGTCTGGGAGTACATATAAAGTGGTTAGGATAACTCACTTGCGGTCAGAGAGTACATATAAAGGGGCTAGGGTAACTCACGTGGGTTCAGGGAGTACTTCTATGGGACTAGGATAACTCATTTGTGGTCAGCGAGTTCTTATAAAGGGGCTAGGATAAATCACTTGTGGTCAGCAAGTACTTATATAGGGGCTAGGATAACTCACTTGGGAATGGGAGTACTTATATGGGACTAGGGTAACTCACTTGGGGTCTGGGAGTACTTATAAAGGTGATAGGGTAACTCACTTAGGGTCAGGGTGTACATATATGGGACTAGGGTAACACACTTGCAGTCAGAATGTACATATAAAGGGGCTAGGATAATTCACTTGCGTTCAGAGAGTACATATAAAGGGGCTAGGATAACTCACTTGGGGTCAGGGAGTACTTATATGGGACTAGGGTAACTCACGTGCTGTCAGAGAGTACATATAAAGGGCTAGGATAACACACTTGGGGTTAGGGAGTACTTATAAAGGGGCTAGGGTGACTCATTTGTGGTCAGGGAGTACATTTATGTGACTAAGGTAACACACTTGGTGTCAGGGAGTACTTATAAAGGGGCTAGGGTAACTCACTTATGGTCAGGGAGTACATATATAGGACTAAGGTAACTCACTTTGGGTCAAGGAGTATTTATATTGCACTAGGCTAACTCACTTAGTGTCTGGGAGTGCTTATAAAGGGGGTAGGATAACTCACTTGCGGTCAGAGAGTACATATAAAGGGTCTTGGATAACTCACTTAGGGTCGGGGAGTACATATATGGGATTAGGGTAACTCACTTGCAGTCAGAAAATACATATTAAGGGGCTAGGATAACTCACTTGCGTTCAGAGGGTACATATAAAGGGGCTAGGATAACTCACTTGGTGTCAGGGAGTACTAATATGGGACTAGGGTAACACACATGGGGTCAGGGAGTACTTCTATGGGACTAGGGTAAATCACTTCGGTTCTGGGTGGACTTATATGGGACTAGAGTAACTCAACTGGGTTTAGGGAGTACTTCTATGGGACTAGGGTAATTCACGTGCGGTCAGAGAGTACATATAAAAGGGCTAGGATAACTCACTTGGGGTCAGGGAGTACTTATATAGGACTAGGGTAACACACTTGGGGTCAGGAAGTACTTCTATGGGACTAAGGTAACACACTAGAGGTCAGGGAGTACATATAAAGGGACTAGGATAACTCACTTGGGTTCAGGGAGTACTTATATAAGACTAGGGTAACACACTTGGGGTCAGGGAGTACTTATAAAGGGGCTAGGGTGACTCATTTGGGGTCAGGGAGTACATTTATGGGACTAAGGTAACACACTTGGTGTCAGGGAGTACTTATAAAGGGGCTAAGGTAACTCACTTATGGTCAGGGAGTACATATAAAGGGGCTAGGATAACTCACTTGGGTTCATGGAGTACTTATAAAGGGGCTAGGGTAACTCACTTAGGGTCGGGGAGTACATATATGGGATTAGGGTAACTCACTTGAAGTCAGAAAGTACATATAAAGGGGCCAGGATAACTCACTTGCGGTCAGAGAGTACATATAAAGGGGCTAGGATAACTCACTTGGGTTCAGGGAGTACTTATATGAGACTAGGGTAACACACTTGGGGTCAGGGAGTACTTATAAGGGGCTAGGGTAATTCACTTAGGGTCAGGCAGTACATATATTGGACTAGGGTAACTCACTTGCGGTCAGAGATTACATATAAAGGGGCCAGGATAACTCACTTGGGGTCAGGGAGTACATTTATGGGACTAAGGTAACACACTTGGGGTCTGGGAGTACTTATAAAGGGGCTAGGGTAACTCACTTAGGGTCGGGGAGTACATATATGGGATTAGGGTAACTCACTTGGAGTCTGGGAGTACATATAAAGGGGCTAGGATAACTCACTAGCGGTCAGAGAGTACATATAAAGGGGCTAGGAAAACTCACTTCGGTTCAGGGATTACTTCAATGGGACTAGGGTAACTCACTTGTGGTCAGGGAGTACCTCTATGGGACTAGGGTAACTCACTTGGGTTCAGGGAGTACTTATATGAGACTAGGGTAACACACTTGGGGTCAGGGAGTACTTATAAGGGGCTAGGGTAATTCACTTAGGGTCAGGCAGTACATATATTGGACTAGGGTAACTCACTTGCGGTCAGAGAGTACATATAAAGGGGCTAGGATAACTCAATTGTGGTCAGCGAGTTCTTATAAAGGGGCTAGGATAACTCACTTGTGGTCAGCAAGTACTTATAAGGGTGAAATGTTAACCCACTTGGGGTCAGGGAGTACTTCTATGGGACTAGTGTAACTCACTAGCGGTCAGAGAGTACATATAAAGGGGCTAATATAACTCACTTGGGGTCAGGGAGTACTTATATTGGACTAGGGTAACACACTTTGGGTCAGGGAGTACTTATATGGGACTAGGGTAAATCACTTGCGGTCAAAGAGTACATATAAAAGGGCTAGGATATCACATTTGGGGTCAGGGAGTACTTATATGGGACTAGGGTAACACACTTGGTGTCAGGAAGTAATTCTATGGGACTAGGGTAACTCACTTGCCGTCAGAGAGTACATATAAAGGGGCTAGGATAACTCACTTGGGGTCAGGGAGTACTTCTATGGGACTAGAATAACTCACTTGGGGTTCTGGAGTACTTCTATGGGACTACGGTAACTCACATTGGGTCAAGGAGTACTTATATGGGACCGGGTAACTCACTTGCGGTCAGAGAGTACATATAAAGTGGTTAGGATAACTCACTTGGGGTCAGGGAGTACTTCTATGGAACTAGGGTAACTCACTTGGGGTTCTGGAGTACTTCTATGGGACTAGGGTAACTCACTTGGGGTCTGGGAGTACTTATATGGGACTAGGGTAACTCACTTGGGGTTAGGGAGTACTTATAAAGGGGCTAGGGTAACTCACATGGGGTGAGAGAGTACTTATATGGGACTAGGGTAACTCACTTGCGGTCAGAGAGTACATATAAAGGGGCTAGGATAACTCACTTGGGGTCAGGGAGTACTTCTATGGGACTAGAATAACTCACTTGGGGTTCTGGAGTACTTCTATGGGACTACGGTAACTCACATTGGGTCAAGGAGTACTTATATGGGACCGGGTAACTCACTTGCGGTCAGAGAGTACATATAAAGTGGTTAGGATAACTCACTTGGGGTCAGGGAGTACTTCTATGGAACTAGGGTAACTCACTTGGGGTTCTGGAGTACTTATATGGGACAAGGTAACACACTTTGGGTCAGGGAGTTCTTATATGGGACTAGGGTAACTCACTTGCGGTCAGAGAGTACATATAAAGGGCTAGGATATCACATTTGGGGTCAGGGAGTACTTATATGGGACTAGGGTAACACACTTGGGGTCTGGATGTAATTCTATGGGACTAGGGTAACTCACTTGGGTTCAGGGAGTATTTATATAGTGGCTAGGGTAGCTCAAATGGGGTCAGGGAGTACTTCTTTGGGACTAGGGTAACTCACTTGGGGTCTGCGTGTACTTATATGGGACTAGGGTAACTCACTTGCGGTCAGAGAGTACATATATAGGGGCTAGGATAACTCACTTGGGGTCAGGGAGTACTTATAAAGGGGATATGGTAATTGATTTGCTGTCAGGGAGTACTTATATGGGACTAGGTTAACTCACTTGGGGTCAGGGAGTTCTTATTTTGGACTAGGGTAACTCACTTGGGTTTAGGGAGTACTTATAAAGGGGCTAGGGTAACTCACTTTGGGTCAAGGAGTACTTATATGGGACCAGGGTAACTCACTTGCGGCCAGAAAGTACATATAATAGGGCTAGGATATTACATTTGGGGTCAGGGAGTACTTATTTGGGACTAGGGTAACTCACATGTGGTCAGGGAGTACTTCTATGCGAATAGGGTAACTCACTTGCGGTCAGAGAGTACATATAAAGGGGCTAGGATAACTCACTTGGGTCAGGGAGTACTTATATGGGACTAGGGTAACTCACTTGGGTTTAGGGAGTACTTATAAAGGGGATAGGGTAACTCACTTTGGGTCAAGGAGTACTTATATGGGACCAGGGTAACTCACTTGCGGTCAGAGAGTACATATAAAAGGGCTAGGATAAGTCACTTGGGGTCAGGGAGTACTTATAAAGGGGCTATGGTAATTCATTTGGTGTCAGGGAGTACTTATATGGGACTAGGTTAACTAACTTGGGGTCAGGGAGTTCTTATATGGGACTAGGGTAACTCACTTGGGTTTAGGGAGTACTTATAAAGGGGCTAGGGTAACTCACTTTGGGTCAAGGAGTACTTATATGGGACCAGGGTAACTCACTTGCGGCCAGAAAGTACATATAATAGGGCTAGGATATTACATTTGGGGTCAGGGAGTACTTATTTGGGACTAGGGTAACTCACTTGGGGTTTGGGAGTACTTATATGGGACTAGGGTAACTCACTTTGGGTCAAGGAGTACTTATATGGGACTAGGGTAACTCACTTGATGTCTGGGAGTACTTAGATGGCACCACGGTAACTCACTTGGGGCCAGGGTGTACTTATAAAGGGAGTAGGGTAACTGACTTGCGATCTGAGAGTTCGTATATAGGGGCTAGGACGACACATTTGGGGTCAGGGAGTAGTTATAAGGGACTAAGGTAACACACTTGGGGTCTGGGAGTACATATAAAGGGGCTAGGATAACTCACTTGCGGTCAAAGATTACATATATAGGGGCTAGAATAACTCACTAGGGTTCAGGGAGTAATTCTATGTGACTAGGTTAACTCACTTGGGGTCAGGTTATTACTTCTATGGGACTAGAGTAACTTACTTGGGGTCAGGGAGTACTTATATGGGACTAGGGTAACTCACTTGCTGTCAGAGAGTACACCTAAAGGGGCTAGGATAACTCACTTGGTGTTAGGGAGTACTTATAAAGGGGCTATTGTAACTCATTTGCGGTCAGGGAGTACTTATAAAGGGGCTAGAATAACTCACTTGCAGTCAGAGAGTACATATAAAGGGGCTAGGATAATTCACTTGAGGTCAAGGAGTACTTATATGGAACTAGGGTAACTCACTTGGTGTCTGGAAGTACTTATATGGGACCACGGTAACTCACTTGGGGCCAGGGTGTACTTATAAAGGGGCTAGGATAACTCACTTGCGGTCAGAGAGTACATATAAAGAGGCTAGGATAACTCACTTGAGGTCAGGGAGTACATTTATGGGACTAAGGTAACACACTAGTGGTCAGGGAGTACTTATAAAGGGGCTAGGGTAACTCACTTAGGATCAGGGAGTACAAGTATGGGACTAGGATAACTCACTTGGGGTCAGGGAGTACTTATAAAGGGGATAGGGTAACTCACTTTGGGTCAAGGAGTACTTATATGGAACTAGGGTAACTCACTTGGTGTCTGGGAGTACTTATATGGGACCACGGTAACTCACTTGGGGCCAGGGTGTACTTATAAAGGGGCTAGGGTAACTCACTTGCGGTCAGAGAATACATATAAAGAGGCTAGGATAACTCACTTGGGGTCGGGGAGTACTTATAAAGGGGTTAAGGTAACACACATGGGTTCAGGGAGTATTTATATGAGACTAGGGTAACACACTTGGGATCAGGGATTACTTATAAAGGGGCTAGAATAACTCACTTGTGGTCAGAGAGTACATATAAAGGGGCTAGGATAACTCACTTAGGGTCAGGGAGTACATATATGGGACTATGATAACTCACTTGGGGCCAGGGAGTACATATATGGGACTAGGGTAACTCACTTTCAGTCAGAAAGTACATATAAAGTGACTAGGATAACCCACTTGGGGTCGGGGAGTACTTATAAAGGGGCTAAGGTAACACACTTGGGTTCAGAGAGTACTTATATGAGAATAGGGTAACACACTTGGGGTCAGGGATTACTTATAAAGGGGCTAGAATAACTCACTTGCGGTCAGAGAGTACATATAAAGGGGCTAGGATAACTCACTTGGGGTCAGGGAGTAGATTTATGGGACTAGGATAACTCACTTGGGGTTCAGGGAGTACTTATAAAGGGGTTAGAATAACTCACTTGCGGACAGAGAGTACATATAAAGGGGCTAGGATAACTCACTTGGGGTAAGGGAGTACTTATAAAGGGGCTATGGTAACTCACTTGGGGTCAGGGAGTACATATAAAGGGGCTAGGATAACTCACTTGGGGTCTGGGAGTACTTATATGGGACTAGGGTAACTCACTTGCGGTCAGAGAGTACATATAAAGGGGCTAGGATAACTCACTTGGGGTCAGGGAGTACTTATAAAGGGGATATGGTAATTGATTTGCTGTCAGGGAATACTTATATGGGACTAGGTTAACTCACTTGGGATCAGGGAGTCCTTATTTGGGACTAGGGTAACTCACTTGGGGTCTGGGAGTACTTATATGGGACTAGGGTAACTCACATGGGGTCAGGGAGTACTTCTATGGGAATAGGGTAACTCACTTGCGGTCAGAGAGTACATATAAAGGGGCTAGGATAACTCACTTGGGTCAGGAAGTACTTATATGGGACTAGGGTAACATACTTTGGGTCAGGGAATACTTATATGGGACTAGGGTAACTCACTTGGGTTTAGGGAGTACTTATAAAGGGGCTAGGGTAACTCACTTTGGGTCAAGGAGTACTTATATGGGACTAGAGTAACTTACTTGGGGTCAGGGAGTACTTATATGGGACTAGGGTAACTCACTTGCTGTCAGAGAGTACATATAAAGGGGCTAGGATAACACACTTGGGGTCAGGGAGTACTTATAAAGTGGATATGGTAATTGATTTGCTGTCGGGAATACTTATATGGGACTAGGTTAACTCACTTGGGATCAGGGAGTCCTTATTTGGGACTAGGGTAACTCACTTGGGGTCTGGGAGTACTTATATGGGACTAGGGTAACTCACATGGGGTCAGGGAGTACTTCTATGGGAATAGGGTAACTCACTTGCGGTCAGAGAGTACATATAAAGGGGCTAGGATAACTCACTTGGGTCAGGAAGTACTTATATGGGACTAGGGTAACATACTTTGGGTCAGGGAATACTTATATGGGACTAGGGTAACTCACTTGGGTTTAGGGAGTACTTATAAAGGGGCTAGGGTAACTCACTTTGGGTCAAGGAGTACTTATATGGGACTAGAGTAACTTACTTGGGGTCAGGGAGTACTTATATGGGACTAGGGTAACTCACTTGCTGTCAGAGAGTACATATAAAGGGGCTAGAATAACTCACTAGGGTTCAGGGAGTACTTCTATGGGACTAGGTTAACTCACTTGGGGTCAGGGATTACTTCTATGGGACTAGAGTAACTTACTTGGGGTCAGGGAGTACTTATATGGGACTAGGGTAACTCACTTGCGGTCAGAGAGTACATATAAAGGGGCTAGGATAACTCACTTGGGTCAGGGAGTACTTATATTGGACTAGGGTAACACACTTGGGGTTTGGGAGTACTTATATGAGACTAGGGTAACTCACATGGGGTCAGGGAGTACTTCTATGGGAATAGGGTAACTCACTTGCGGTCAGAGAGTACATATAAAGGGGCTAGGATAACTCACTTGGGTCAGGGAGTACTTATATTGGACTAGGGTAACACACTTTGGGTCAGGGAGTACTTATATGGGACTAGGGTAAATCACTTGCGGTCAAAGAGTACATATAAAAGGGCTAGGATATCACATTTGGGGTCAGGGAGTACTTATATGGGACTAGGGTAACACACTTGGGGTCAGGAAGTAATTCTATGGGACTAGGGTAACTCACTTGCCGTCAGAGAGTACATATAAAGGGGCTAGGATAACTCACTTGGGGTCAGGGAGTACTTCTATGGGACTAGAATAACTCACTTGGGGTTCTGGAGTACTTCTATGGGACTACGGTAACTCACATTGGGTCAAGGAGTACTTATATGGGACCGGGTAACTCACTTGCGGTCAGAGAGTACATATAAAGTGGTTAGGATAACTCACTTGGGGTCAGGGAGTACTTCTATGGAACCAGGGTAACTCACTTGGGGTTCTGGAGTACTTCTATGGGACTAGGGTAACTCACTTGGGGTCTGGGAGTACTTATATGGGACTAGGGTAACTCACTTGGGGTTAGGGAGTACTTATAAAGGGGCTAGGGTAACTCACATGGGGTGAGAGAGTACTTATATGGGACTAGGGTAACTCACTTGCGGTCAGAGAGTACATATAAAGGGCTAGGATAACTCACTTGGGGTCAGAGAGTACTTATTTGGGACTAGGGTAACTCACATGGGGTCAGGGAGTACTTCTATGCGAATAGGGTAACTCACTTGCGGTCAGAGAGTACATATAAAGGGGCTAGGATAACTCACTTGGGTCAGGGAGTACTTATATGGGACTAGGGTAACTCACTTGGGTTTAGGGAGTACTTATAAAGGGGATGGGGTAACTCACTTTGGGTCAAGGAGTACTTATATGGGACCAGGGTAACTCACTTGCGGTCAGAGAGTACATATAAAAGGGCTAGGATAAGTCACTTGGGGTCAGGGAGTACTTATAAAGGGGCTATGGTAATTCATTTGGTGTCAGGGAGTACTTATATGGGACTAGGTTAACTAACTTGGGGTCAGGGAGTTCTTATATGGGACTAGGGTAACTCACTTGGGTTTAGGGAGTACTTATAAAGGGGCTAGGGTAACTCACTTTGGGTCAAGGAGTACTTATATGGGACCAGGGTAACTCACTTGCGGCCAGAAAGTACATATAATAGGGCTAGGATATTACATTTGGGGTCAGGGAGTACTTATTTGGGACTAGGGTAACTCACTTGGGGTTTGGGAGTACTTATATGGGGCTAGGGTAACTCACTTTGGGTCAAGGAGTACTTATATGGGACTAGGGTAACTCACTTGATGTCTGGGAGTACTTAGATGGCACCACGGTAACTCACTTGGGGCCAGGGTGTACTTATAAAGGGAGTAGGGTAACTGACTTGCGATCTGAGAGTTCGTATATAGGAGCTAGGACGACACATTTGGGGTCAGGGAGTAGTTATAAGGGACTAAGGTAACACACTTGGGGTCTGGGAGTACATATAAAGGGGCTAGGATAACTCACTTGCGGTCAAAGATTACATATATAGGGGCTAGAATAACTCACTAGGGTTCAGGGAGTAATTCTATGTGACTAGGTTAACTCACTTGGGGTCAGGTTATTACTTCTATGGGACTAGAGTAACTTACTTGGGGTCAGGGAGTACTTATATGGGACTAGGGTAACTCACTTGCTGTCAGAGAGTACACCTAAAGGGGCTAGGATAACTCACTTGGTGTTAGGGAGTACTTATAAAGGGGCTATTGTAACTCACTTGCGGTCAGGGAGTACTTATAAAGGGGCTAGAATAACTCACTTGCAGTCAGAGAGTACATATAAAGGGGCTAGGATAATTCACTTGAGGTCAAGGAGTACTTATATGGAACTAGGGTAACTCACTTGGTGTCTGGAAGTACTTATATGGGACCACGGTAACTCACTTGGGGCCAGGGTGTACTTATAAAGGGGCTAGGATAACTCACTTGCGGTCAGAGAGTACATATAAAGAGGCTAGGATAACTCACTTGAGGTCAGGGAGTACATTTATGGGACTAAGGTAACACACTAGTGGTCAGGGAGTACTTATAAAGGGGCTAGGGTAACTCACTTAGGATCAGGGAGTACAAGTATGGGACTAGGATAACTCACTTGGGGTCAGGGAGTACTTATAAAGGGGATAGGGTAACTCACTTTGGGTCAAGGAGTACTTATATGGAACTAGGGTAACTCACTTGGTGTCTGGGAGTACTTATATGGGACCACGGTAACTCACTTGGGGCCAGGGTGTACTTATAAAGGGGCTAGGGTAACTCACTTGCGGTCAGAGAATACATATAAAGAGGCTAGGATAACTCACTTGGGGTCGGGGAGTACTTATAAAGGGGTTAAGGTAACACACATGGGTTCAGGGAGTATTTATATGAGACTAGGGTAACACACTTGGGATCAGGGATTACTTATAAAGGGGCTAGAATAACTCACTTGTGGTCAGAGAGTACATATAAAGGGGCTAGGATATCACATTTGGGGTCAGGGAGTACTTATATGGGACTAGGGTAACACACTTGGGGTCAGGAAGTAATTCTATGGGACTAGGGTAACTCACTTGCCGTCAGAGAGTACATATAAAGGGGCTAGGATAACTCACTTGGGGTCAGGGAGTACTTCAATGGGACTAGAATAACTCACTTGGGGTTCTGGAGTACTTCTATGGGACTACGGTAACTCACATTGGGTCAAGGAGTACTTATATGGGACCGGTTAACTCACTTGCGGTCAGAGAGTACATATAAAGTGGTTAGGATAACTCACTTGGGGTCAGGGAGTACTTATATGGGACTAGGGTAACACACTTTGGGTCAGGGAGTACTTATATGGGACTAGGGTAAATCACTTGCGGTCAAAGAGTACATATAAAAGGGCTAGGATATCACATTTGGGGTCAGGGAGTACTTATATGGGACTAGGGTAACACACTTGGGGTCAGGAAGTAATTCTATGGGACTAGGGTAACTCACTTGCCGTCAGAGAGTACATATAAAGGGGCTAGGATAACTCACTTGGGGTCAGGGAGTACTTCTATGGGACTAGAATAACTCACTTGGGGTTCTGGAGTACTTCTATGGGACTACGGTAACTCACATTGGGTCAGGGAGTACTTCTATGGGACTAGGGTAACTCACTTGGTGTCAGAGAGTGCATATAAAGGGGCTAGGATAACTCACTTGGGGTCAGGGAGTACTTATATGGGACTAGGGTAACACACTTTGGGTCAGGGAGTACTTATATGGGACTAGGGTAAATCACTTGCGGTCAAAGAGTACATATAAAAGGGCTAGGATATCACATTTGGGGTCAGGGAGTACTTATATGGGACTAGGGTAACACACTTGGGGTCAGGAAGTAATTCTATGGGACTAGGGTAACTCACTTGCCGTCAGAGAGTACATATAAAGGGGCTAGGATAACTCACTTGGGGTCAGGGAGTACTTCTATGGGACTAGAATAACTCACTTGGGGTTCTGGAGTACTTCTATGGGACTACGGTAACTCACATTAGGTCAAGGAGTACTTATATGGGACCGGTTAACTCACTTGCGGTCAGAGAGTACATATAAAGTGGTTAGGATAACTCACTTGGGGTCAGGGAGTACTTCTATGGAACTAGGGTAACTCACTTGGGGTTCTGGAGTACTTCTATGGGACTAGGGTAACTCACTTGGGGTCAGAGAGTACATATAAATGGCTAGGATATCACATTTGGGGTCAGGGAGTACTTATATGGGATTAGGGTAACTCACTTGGTGCCTGGGAGTACTTATATGGGACTATGGTAACTCAACTGGGTTTAGGGAGTACTTCTATGGGACTAGGGTAACTCACGTGCGGTCAGAGAGTACATATAAAAGGGCTAGGATAACTCACTTGGGGTCAGGGAGTACTTATAAAGGGGCTATGGTGACTTACTTGGGGTCAGGGAGTACTTCTATGGGACTAGGGTAACTCACGTGCTGTCAGAGAGTACATATAAAGGGCTAGGATAACTCACTTGGGGTCAGGGAGTACTTATATGGGACTAGGGTAACACACTTGGGGTCAGGAAGTACTTCTATGGGACTAAGGTAACACACTAGAGGTCAGGGAGTACATATAAAGGGGCTAGGATAACTCACTTGGGTTCAGGGAGTACTTATATGAGACTAGGGTAACACACTTGGGGTCAGGGAGTACTTATAAAGGGGCTAGGGTGACTCATTTGGGGTCAGGTAGTACATTTATGGGACTAAGGTAACACACTTGGCTTCAGGGAGTACTTATATGAGACTAGGGTACCACACTTGGGGTCAGAGAGTACATATAAAGGTGCTAGGGTAACTCACTAAGGGTCAGAGAGTCCTTATAAAGGGGCTAGTGTAACTCACTTTGGGTCAGGGATTACATATATTGGACTAGGGTAACTCACTTGGGGTCTGGGAGTACTTATATGAGACTAGGGTAACACACTTGGGGTCAGGGAGTACTAATAAAGGGGCTAGGGTAACTCACTTAGGGTCAGGGATTACATATATTGGACTAGGGTAACACACTTGGGGTCTGGGAGTATATATAAAGGGGCTAGGATAACTCACTTGCGATCAGAGAGTACATATAAATGGGCTAGGATAACTCACTTGGGGTCAGGGAGTACTTCTATGAGATTAGGGTAACTCACTTGAGGTCAGGGAGTACTTATATGGGATTAGGGTAACTCACTTAGTGTCTGGGAGTACTTATATGGGACTAGGGTAACCCTCTTAGGGTCAGGGAGTACTTATAAAGGGGCTAGGGTAACTCACTTTGGGTCTCGGAGTAGTTATAAGGGACTACGGTAACTCACTTGGAGTCTGAGAGTACATATAAAGTGGTTAGGATAACTCACTTGCGGCCAGAGAGTACATATAAAGGGGCTAGGAAAACTCACTTGGGTTCAGGGAGTACTTCTATGGGACTAGGGTAACTCACTTGGGTTCAGGGAGTACTTCTATGGGACTAGGGTAACTCACTTAGTGTCTGGGAGTACTTATATGGGACTAGGGAAACCCTCTTAGGGTCAGGGAGTACTTATATAGGGGCTAGGGTAACTCACTTAGGGTCAAGGAGTACATATATAGGAATAGGGTAACTCACTTGCGATCAGAATGTACATATAAAGGGGCTAGGATAACTCACTTGTGGTCAGGGAGTACACATAAGGGACTAGGGTAACACACTTGGGGTCTGGGAGTACATATAAAGGGGCTAGGATAACTCACTTGCGATCAGAGAGTACATATAATTGGGCTAGGATAACTCACTTGGGGTCAGGGAGTACTTCTATGGGATTAGGGTAACTCACTTGAGGTCAGGGAGTACTTATATGGGACTAGGGCACTTCATTTGGGGTCAGGGAGTACTTATATAGGGGCTAGGGCAACTCACTTGTGGTCAGGGAGTACTTCTATGGGACTAGGGTAACCCACTTAGGGTCTGGGAGTACTTATATGGGACCAGGGTAACTCACTTGGGGCCAAGGTGTACTTTTAAAGGGGCTTGGGGTCAGGGAGTACTTATAAAGGGGCTAGGGTAACTCACTTTGGGTCAAGGAGTACTTATATGGGACTAGGGTAACTCACTTGGTGTCTGGGAGTACTTATATGGGACTAGGGTAACTCAACTGGGTTTAGGGAGTACTTCTATGGGACTAGGGTAACTCACGTGCGGTCAGAGAGTACATATAAAAGGGCTAGGATAACTCACTTGGGGTCAGGGAGTACTTATAAAGGGGCTATGGTGACTTACTTGGGGTCAGGGAGTACTTCTATGGGACTAGGGTAACTCACGTGCTGTCAGAGAGTACATATAAAGGGCTAGGATAACTCACTTGGGGTCAGGGAGTACTTATATGGGACTAGGGTAACACACTTGGGGTCAGGAAGTACTTCTATGGGACTAAGGTAACACACTAGAGGTCAGGGAGTACATATAAAGGGGCTAGGATAACTCACTTGGGTTCAGGGAGTACTTATATGAGACTAGGGTAACACACTTGGGGTCAGGGAGTACTTATAAAGGGGCTAGGGTGACTCATTTGTGGTCAGGGAGTACATTTATGTGACTAAGGTAACACACTTGGTGTCAGGGAGTACTTATAAAGGGGCTAGGGTAACTCACTTATGGTCAGGGAGTACATATATAGGACTAAGGTAACTCACTTTGGGTCAAGGAGTACTTATATGGCACTAGGCTAACTCACTTAGTGTCTGGGAGTACTTATAAAGGGGGTAGGATAACTCACTTGCGGTCAGAGAGTACATATAAAGGGTCTTGGATAACTCACTTAGGGTCGGGGAGTACATATATGGGATTAGGGTAACTCACTTGCAGTCAGAAAGTACATATTAAGGGGCTAGGATAACTCACTTGCGTTCAGAGGGTACATATAAAGGGGCTAGGATAACTCACTTGGTGCCAGGGAGTACTAATATGGGACTAGGGTAACACACTTGGGGTCAGGAAGTACTTCTATGGGACTAGGGTAGATCCCTTAGGGTCAAGAAGTAGTTCTATGTAATTAGTGTAACTCACTTGGAGTCAGGGAGTACTTATATAGGGGCTAGGGTAACTCACATGGGGTCAGGGAGTACTTCTATGGGACTAGGGTAAATCACTTGGGTTCTGGGTGGACTTATATGGGACTAGAGTAACTCAACTGGGTTTAGGGAGTACTTCTATGGGACTAGGGTAATTCACGTGCGGTCAGAGAGTACATATAAAAGGGCTAGGATAACTCACTTGGGGTCAGGGAGTACTTATATAGGACTAGGGTAACACACTTGGGGTCAGGAAGTACTTCTATGGGACTAAGGTAACACACTAGAGTTCAGGGAGTACATATAAAAGGGGCTAGGATAACTCACTTGGGTTCAGGGAGTACTTATATGAGACTAGGGTAACACACTTGGGGTCAGGGAGTACTTATAAAGGGGCTAGGGTGACTCATTTGGGGTCAGGTAGTACATTTATGGGACTAAGGTAACACACTTGGCTTCAGGGAGTACTTATATGAGACTAGGGTACCACACTTGGGGTCAGAGAGTACATATAAAGGTGCTAGGGTAACTCACTAAGGGTCAAGGAGTACATATATTGGACTAGGGTAACTCACTTGCGATCAGAGTGTACATATAAAGGGGCTAGGATAACTCACTTGTGGTCAGGGAGTACATATAATGGACTAGGGTAACTCACTTGGGGTCAGGGAGTACTTCTATGGGACTAGGGTAACTCACTTAGTGCCTGGGAGTACTTATATGGGACTAGGGTAACCCTCTTAGGGTCAGGGAGTACTTATAAAGGAGCTAGGGCAACTCACTTTGGGTCTCGGAGTAGTTATAAGGGACTAGGGTAACTCACTTGGAGTCTGGGAGTACATATAAAGTGGTTAGGATAACTCACTTGCGGTCAGAGAGTACATATAAAGGGGCTAGGATAACTCACGTGGGTTCAGGGAGTACTTCTATGGGACTAGGATAACTCATTTGTGGTCAGCGAGTTCTTATAAAAGGGCTAGGATAAATCACTTGTGGTCAGCAAGTACTTATATAGGGGCTAGGATAACTCACTTGGGAATGGGAGTACTTATATGGGACTAGGGTAACTCACTTGGGGTCTGGGAGTACTTATAAAGGTGATAGGGTAACTCACTTAGGGTCAGGGTGTACATATATGGGACTAGGGTAACACACTTGCAGTCAGAATGTACATATAAAGGGGCTAGGATAATTCACTTGCGTTCAGAGAGTACATATAAAGGGGCTAGGATAACTCACTTGGGGTCAGGGAGTACTTATATGGGACTAGGGTAACTCACGTGCTGTCAGAGAGTACATATAAAGGGCTAGGATAACACACTTGGGGTTAGGGAGTACTTATAAAGGGGCTAGGGTGACTCATTTGTGGTCAGGGAGTACATTTATGTGACTAAGGTAACACACTTGGTGTCAGGGAGTACTTATAAAGGGGCTAGGGTAACTCACTTATGGTCAGGGAGTACATATATAGGACTAAGGTAACTCACTTTGGGTCAAGGAGTATTTATATTGCACTAGGCTAACTCACTTAGTGTCTGGGAGTGCTTATAAAGGGGGTAGGATAACTCACTTGCGGTCAGAGAGTACATATAAAGGGTCTTGGATAACTCACTTAGGGTCGGGGAGTACATATATGGGATTAGGGTAACTCACTTGCAGTCAGAAAATACATATTAAGGGGCTAGGATAACTCACTTGCGTTCAGAGGGTACATATAAAGGGGCTAGGATAACTCACTTGGTGTCAGGGAGTACTAATATGGGACTAGGGTAACACACATGGGGTCAGGGAGTACTTCTATGGGACTAGGGTAAATCACTTCGGTTCTGGGTGGACTTATATGGGACTAGAGTAACTCAACTGGGTTTAGGGAGTACTTCTATGGGACTAGGGTAATTCACGTGCGGTCAGAGAGTACATATAAAAGGGCTAGGATAACTCACTTGGGGTCAGGGAGTACTTATATAGGACTAGGGTAACACACTTGGGGTCAGGAAGTACTTCTATGGGACTAAGGTAACACACTAGAGGTCAGGGAGTACATATAAAGGGACTAGGATAACTCACTTGGGTTCAGGGAGTACTTATATGAGACTAGGGTAACACACTTGGGGTCAGGGAGTACTTATAAAGGGGCTAGGGTGACTCATTTGGGGTCAGGGAGTACATTTATGGGACTAAGGTAACACACTTGGTGTCAGGGAGTACTTATAAAGGGGCTAAGGTAACTCACTTATGGTCAGGGAGTACATATAAAGGGGCTAGGATAACTCACTTGGGTTCATGGAGTACTTATAAAGGGGCTAGGGTAACTCACTTAGGGTCGGGGAGTACATATATGGGATTAGGGTAACTCACTTGAAGTCAGAAAGTACATATAAAGGGGCCAGGATAACTCACTTGCGGTCAGAGAGTACATATAAAGGGGCTAGGATAACTCACTTGGGTTCAGGGAGTACTTATATGAGACTAGGGTAACACACTTGGGGTCAGGGAGTACTTATAAGGGGCTAGGGTAATTCACTTAGGGTCAGGCAGTACATATATTGGACTAGGGTAACTCACTTGCGGTCAGAGATTACATATAAAGGGGCCAGGATAACTCACTTGGGGTCAGGGAGTACATTTATGGGACTAAGGTAACACACTTGGCTTCAGGGAGTACTTATATGAGACTAGGGTACCACACTTGGGGTCAGAGAGTACATATAAAGGTGCTAGGGTAACTCACTAAGGGTCAAGGAGTACATATATTGGACTAGGGTAACTCACTTGCGATCAGAGTGTACATATAAAGGGGCTAGGATAACTCACTTGTGGTCAGGGAGTACATATAATGGACTAGGGTAACTCACTTGGGGTCAGGGAGTACTTCTATGGGACTAGGGTAACTCACTTAGTGCCTGGGAGTACTTATATGGGACTAGGGTAACCCTCTTAGGGTCAGGGAGTACTTATAAAGGAGCTAGGGCAACTCACTTTGGGTCTCGGAGTAGTTATAAGGGACTAGGGTAACTCACTTGGAGTCTGGGAGTACATATAAAGTGGTTAGGATAACTCACTTGCGGTCAGAGAGTACATATAAAGGGGCTAGGATAACTCACGTGGGTTCAGGGAGTACTTCTATGGGACTAGGATAACTCATTTGTGGTCAGCGAGTTCTTATAAAAGGGCTAGGATAAATCACTTGTGGTCAGCAAGTACTTATATAGGGGCTAGGATAACTCACTTGGGAATGGGAGTACTTATATGGGACTAGGGTAACTCACTTGGGGTATGGGAGTACTTATAAAGGTGATAGGGTAACTCACTTAGGGTCAGGGTGTACATATATGGGACTAGGGTAACACACTTGCAGTCAGAATGTACATATAAAGGGGCTAGGATAATTCACTTGCGTTCAGAGAGTACATATAAAGGGGCTAGGATAACTCACTTGGGGTCAGGGAGTACTTATATGGGACTAGGGTAACTCACGTGCTGTCAGAGAGTACATATAAAGGGCTAGGATAACACACTTGGGGTTAGGGAGTACTTATAAAGGGGCTAGGGTGACTCATTTGTGGTCAGGGAGTACATTTATGTGACTAAGGTAACACACTTGGTGTCAGGGAGTACTTATAAAGGGGCTAGGGTAACTCACTTATGGTCAGGGAGTACATATATAGGACTAAGGTAACTCACTTTGGGTCAAGGAGTATTTATATTGCACTAGGCTAACTCACTTAGTGTCTGGGAGTGCTTATAAAGGGGGTAGGATAACTCACTTGCGGTCAGAGAGTACATATAAAGGGTCTTGGATAACTCACTTAGGGTCGGGGAGTACATATATGGGATTAGGGTAACTCACTTGCAGTCAGAAAATACATATTAAGGGGCTAGGATAACTCACTTGCGTTCAGAGGGTACATATAAAGGGGCTAGGATAACTCACTTGGTGTCAGGGAGTACTAATATGGGACTAGGGTAACACACATGGGGTCAGGGAGTACTTCTATGGGACTAGGGTAAATCACTTCGGTTCTGGGTGGACTTATATGGGACTAGAGTAACTCAACTGGGTTTAGGGAGTACTTCTATGGGACTAGGGTAATTCACGTGCGGTCAGAGAGTACATATAAAAGGGCTAGGATAACTCACTTGGGGTCAGGGAGTACTTATATAGGACTAGGGTAACACACTTGGGGTCAGGAAGTACTTCTATGGGACTAAGGTAACACACTAGAGGTCAGGGAGTACATATAAAGGGACTAGGATAACTCACTTGGGTTCAGGGAGTACTTATATGAGACTAGGGTAACACACTTGGGGTCAGGGAGTACTTATAAAGGGGCTAGGGTGACTCATTTGGGGTCAGGGAGTACATTTATGGGACTAAGGTAACACACTTGGTGTCAGGGAGTACTTATAAAGGGGCTAAGGTAACTCACTTATGGTCAGGGAGTACATATAAAGGGGCTAGGATAACTCACTTGGGTTCATGGAGTACTTATAAAGGGGCTAGGGTAACTCACTTAGGGTCGGGGAGTACATATATGGGATTAGGGTAACTCACTTGAAGTCAGAAAGTACATATAAAGGGGCCAGGATAACTCACTTGCGGTCAGAGAGTACATATAAAGGGGCTAGGATAACTCACTTGGGTTCAGGGAGTACTTATATGAGACTAGGGTAACACACTTGGGGTCAGGGAGTACTTATAAGGGGCTAGGGTAATTCACTTAGGGTCAGGCAGTACATATATTGGACTAGGGTAACTCACTTGCGGTCAGAGATTACATATAAAGGGGCCAGGATAACTCACTTGGGGTCAGGGAGTACATTTATGGGACTAAGGTAACACACTTGGGGTCTGGGAGTACTTATAAAGGGGCTAGGGTAACTCACTTAGGGTCGGGGAGTACATATATGGGATTAGGGTAACTCACTTGGAGTCTGGGAGTACATATAAAGGGGCTAGGATAACTCACTAGCGGTCAGAGAGTACATATAAAGGGGCTAGGAAAACTCACTTCGGTTCAGGGATTACTTCAATGGGACTAGGGTAACTCACTTGGGGTCAGGGAGTACCTCTATGGGACTAGGGTAACTCACTTGGGTTCAGGGAGTACTTATATGAGACTAGGGTAACACACTTGGGGTCAGGGAGTACTTATAAGGGGCTAGGGTAATTCACTTAGGGTCAGGCAGTACATATATTGGACTAGGGTAACTCACTTGCGGTCAGAGAGTACATATAAAGGGGCTAGGATAACTCAATTGTGGTCAGCGAGTTCTTATAAAGGGGCTAGGATAACTCACTTGTGGTCAGCAAGTACTTATAAGGGTGAAATGTTAACCCACTTGGGGTCAGGGAGTACTTCTATGGGACTAGTGTAACTCACTTGCGGTCAGAGAGTACATATAAAGGGGCTAATATAACTCACTTGGGGTCAGGGAGTACTTATATTGGACTAGGGTAACACACTTTGGGTCAGGGAGTACTTATATGGGACTAGGGTAAATCACTTGCGGTCAAAGAGTACATATAAAAGGGCTAGGATATCACATTTGGGGTCAGGGAGTACTTATATGGGACTAGGGTAACACACTTGGAGTCAGGAAGTAATTCTATGGGACTAGGGTAACTCACTTGCCGTCAGAGAGTACATATAAAGAGGCTAGGATAACTCACTTGGGGTCAGGGAGTACTTCTATGGGACTAGAATAACTCACTTGGGGTTCTGGAGTACTTCTATGGGACTACGGTAACTCACATTGGGTCAAGGAGTACTTATATGGGACCGGGTAACTCACTTGCGGTCAGAGAGTACATATAAAGTGGTTAGGATAACTCACTTGGGGTCAGGGAGTACTTCTATGGAACTAGGGTAACTCACTTGGGGTTCTGGAGTACTTCTATGGGACTAGGGTAACTCACTTGGGGTCTGGGAGTACTTATATGGGACTAGGGTAACTCACTTGGGGTTAGGGAGTACTTATAAAGGGGCTAGGGTAACTCACATGGGGTGAGAGAGTACTTATATGGGACTAGGGTAACTCACTTGCGGTCAGAGAGTACATATAAAGGGCTAGGATAACTCACTTGGGGTCAGAGAGTACTTATATGGGACAAGGTAACACACTTTGGGTCAGGGAGTTCTTATATGGGACTAGGGTAACTCACTTGCGGTCAGAGAGTACATATAAAGGGCTAGGATATCACATTTGGGGTCAGGGAGTACTTATATGGGACTAGGGTAACACACTTGGGGTCTGGATGTAATTCTATGGGACTAGGGTTACTCACTTGGGTTCAGGGAGTATTTATATAGTGGCTAGGGTAGCTCAAATGGGGTCAGGGAGTACTTCTTTGGGACTAGGGTAACTCACTTGGGGTCTGCGTGTACTTATATGGGACTAGGGTAACTCACTTGCGGTCAGAGAGTACATATATAGGGGCTAGGATAACTCACTTGGGGTCAGGGAGTACTTATAAAGGGGATATGGTAATTGATTTGCTGTCAGGGAGTACTTATATGGGACTAGGTTAACTCACTTGGGGTCAGGGAGTTCTTATTTTGGACTAGGGTAACTCACTTGGGTTTAGGGAGTACTTATAAAGGGGCTAGGGTAACTCACTTTGGGTCAAGTAGTACTTATATGGGACCAGGGTAACTCACTTGCGGCCAGAAAGTACATATAAAAGGGCTAGGATATTACATTTGGGGTCAGGGAGTACTTATTTGGGACTAGGGTAACTCACATGTGGTCAGGGAGTACTTCTATGCGAATAGGGTAACTCACTTGCGGTCAGAGAGTACATATAAAGGGGCTAGGATAACTCACTTGGGTCAGGGAGTACTTATATGGGACTAGGGTAACTCACTTGGGTTTAGGGAGTACTTATAAAGGGGATAGGGTAACTCACTTTGGGTCAAGGAGTACTTATATGGGACCAGGGTAACTCACTTGCGGTCAGAGAGTACATATAAAAGGGCTAGGATAAGTCACTTGGGGTCAGGGAGTACTTATAAAGGGGCTATGGTAATTCATTTGGTGTCAGGGAGTACTTATATGGGACTAGGTTAACTAACTTGGGGTCAGGGAGTTCTTATATGGGACTAGGGTAACTCACTTGGGTTTAGGGAGTACTTATAAAGGGGCTAGGGTAACTCACTTTGGGTCAAGGAGTACTTATATGGGACCAGGGTAACTCACTTGCGGCCAGAAAGTACATATAATAGGGCTAGGATATTACATTTGGGGTCAGGGAGTACTTATTTGGGACTAGGGTAACTCACTTGGGGTTTGGGAGTACTTATATGGGACTAGGGTAACTCACTTTGGGTCAAGGAGTACTTATATGGGACTAGGGTAACTCACTTGATGTCTGGGAGTACTTAGATGGCACCACGGTAACTCACTTGGGGCCAGGGTGTACTTATAAAGGGAGTAGGGTAACTGACTTGCGATCTGAGAGTTCGTATATAGGGGCTAGGACGACACATTTGGGGTCAGGGAGTAGTTATAAGGGACTAAGGTAACACACTTGGGGTCTGGGAGTACATATAAAGGGGCTAGGATAACTCACTTGCGGTCAAAGATTACATATATAGGGGCTAGAATAACTCACTAGGGTTCAGGGAGTAATTCTATGTGACTAGGTTAACTCACTTGGGGTCAGGTTATTACTTCTATGGGACTAGAGTAACTTACTTGGGGTCAGGGAGTACTTATATGGGACTAGGGTAACTCACTTGCTGTCAGAGAGTACACCTAAAGGGGCTAGGATAACTCACTTGGTGTTAGGGAGTACTTATAAAGGGGCTATTGTAACTCACTTGCGGTCAGGGAGTACTTATAAAGGGGCTAGAATAACTCACTTGCAGTCAGAGAGTACATATAAAGGGGCTAGGATAATTCACTTGAGGTCAAGGAGTACTTATATGGAACTAGGGTAACTCACTTGGTGTCTGGAAGTACTTATATGGGACCACGGTAACTCACTTGGGGCCAGGGTGTACTTATAAAGGGGCTAGGATAACTCACTTGCGGTCAGAGAGTACATATAAAGAGGCTAGGATAACTCACTTGAGGTCAGGGAGTACATTTATGGGACTAAGGTAACACACTAGTGGTCAGGGAGTACTTATAAAGGGGCTAGGGTAACTCACTTAGGATCAGGGAGTACAAGTATGGGACTAGGATAACTCACTTGGGGTCAGGGAGTACTTATAAAGGGGATAGGGTAACTCACTTTGGGTCAAGGAGTACTTATATGGAACTAGGGTAACTCACTTGGTGTCTGGGAGTACTTATATGGGACCACGGTAACTCACTTGGGGCCAGGGTGTACTTATAAAGGGGCTAGGGTAACTCACTTGCGGTCAGAGAATACATATAAAGAGGCTAGGATAACTCACTTGGGGTCGGGGAGTACTTATAAAGGGGTTAAGGTAACACACATGGGTTCAGGGAGTATTTATATGAGACTAGGGTAACACACTTGGGATCAGGGATTACTTATAAAGGGGCTAGAATAACTCACTTGTGGTCAGAGAGTACATATAAAGGGGCTAGGATAACTCACTTAGGGTCAGGGAGTACATATATGGGACTATGATAACTCACTTGGGGCCAGGGAGTACATATATGGGACTAGGGTAACTCACTTTCAGTCAGAAAGTACATATAAAGTGACTAGGATAACCCACTTGGGGTCGGGGAGTACTTATAAAGGGGCTAAGGTAACACACTTGGGTTCAGAGAGTACTTATATGAGAATAGGGTAACACACTTGGGGTCAGGGATTACTTATAAAGGGGCTAGAATAACTCACTTGCGGTCAGAGAGTACATATAAAGGGGCTAGGATAACTCACTTGGGGTCAGGGAGTAGATTTATGGGACTAGGATAACTCACTTGGGGTTCAGGGAGTACTTATAAAGGGGTTAGAATAACTCACTTGCGGACAGAGAGTACATATAAAGGGGCTAGGATAACTCACTTGGGGTAAGGGAGTACTTATAAAGGGGCTATGGTAACTCACTTGGGGTCAGGGAGTACATATAAAGGGGCTAGGATAACTCACTTGGGGTCTGGGAGTACTTATATGGGACTAGGGTAACTCACTTGCGGTCAGAGAGTACATATAAAGGGGCTAGGATAACTCACTTGGTGTCAGGGAGTACTTATATGGGACTAGGGTAACTCACTTGCTGTCAGAGAGTACATATAAAGGGGCTAGAATAACTCACTAGGGTTCAGGGAGTACTTCTATGGGACTAGGTTAACTCACTTGGGGTCAGGGATTACTTCTATGGGACTAGAGTAACTTACTTGGGGTCAGGGAGTACTTATATGGGACTAGGGTAACTCACTTGCGGTCAGAGAGTACATATAAAGGGGCTAGGATAACTCACTTGGGTCAGGGAGTACTTATATTGGACTAGGGTAACACACTTGGGGTTTGGGAGTACTTATATGAGACTAGGGTAACTCACATGGGGTCAGGGAGTACTTCTATGGGAATAGGGTAACTCACTTGCGGTCAGAGAGTACATATAAAGGGGCTAGGATAACTCACTTGGGTCAGGGAGTACTTATATTGGACTAGGGTAACACACTTTGGGTCAGGGAGTACTTATATGGGACTAGGGTAAATCACTTGCGGTCAAAGAGTACATATAAAAGGGCTAGGATATCACATTTGGGGTCAGGGAGTACTTATATGGGACTAGGGTAACACACTTGGGGTCAGGAAGTAATTCTATGGGACTAGGGTAACTCACTTGCCGTCAGAGAGTACATATAAAGGGGCTAGGATAACTCACTTGGGGTCAGGGAGTACTTCTATGGGACTAGAATAACTCACTTGGGGTTCTGGAGTACTTCTATGGGACTACGGTAACTCACATTGGGTCAAGGAGTACTTATATGGGACCGGGTAACTCACTTGCGGTCAGAGAGTACATATAAAGTGGTTAGGATAACTCACTTGGGGTCAGGGAGTACTTCTATGGAACCAGGGTAACTCACTTGGGGTTCTGGAGTACTTCTATGGGACTAGGGTAACTCACTTGGGGTCTGGGAGTACTTATATGGGACTAGGGTAACTCACTTGGGGTTAGGGAGTACTTATAAAGGGGCTAGGGTAACTCACATGGGGTGAGAGAGTACTTATATGGGACTAGGGTAACTCACTTGCGGTCAGAGAGTACATATAAAGGGCTAGGATAACTCACTTGGGGTCAGAGAGTACTTATTTGGGAGTAGGGTAACTCACATGGGGTCAGGGAGTACTTCTATGCGAATAGGGTAACTCACTTGCGGTCAGAGAGTACATATAAAGGGGCTAGGATAACTCACTTGGGTCAGGGAGTACTTATATGGGACTAGGGTAACTCACTTGGGTTTAGGGAGTACTTATAAAGGGGATAGGGTAACTCACTTTGGGTCAAGGAGTACTTATATGGGACCAGGGTAACTCACTTGCGGTCAGAGAGTACATATAAAAGGGCTAGGATAAGTCACTTGGGGTCAGGGAGTACTTATAAAGGGGCTATGGTAATTCATTTGGTGTCAGGGAGTACTTATATGGGACTAGGTTAACTAACTTGGGGTCAGGGAGTTCTTATATGGGACTAGGGTAACTCACTTGGGTTTAGGGAGTACTTATAAAGGGGCTAGGGTAACTCACTTTGGGTCAAGGAGTACTTATATGGGACCAGGGTAACTCACTTGCGGCCAGAAAGTACATATAATAGGGCTAGGATATTACATTTGGGGTCAGGGAGTACTTATTTGGGACTAGGGTAACTCACTTGGGGTTTGGGAGTACTTATATGGGGCTAGGGTAACTCACTTTGGGTCAAGGAGTACTTATATGGGACTAGGGTAACTCACTTGATGTCTGGGAGTACTTAGATGGCACCACGGTAACTCACTTGGGGCCAGGGTGTACTTATAAAGGGAGTAGGGTAACTGACTTGCGATCTGAGAGTTCGTATATAGGAGCTAGGACGACACATTTGGGGTCAGGGAGTAGTTATAAGGGACTAAGGTAACACACTTGGGGTCTGGGAGTACATATAAAGGGGCTAGGATAACTCACTTGCGGTCAAAGATTACATATATAGGGGCTAGAATAACTCACTAGGGTTCAGGGAGTAATTCTATGTGACTAGGTTAACTCACTTGGGGTCAGGTTATTACTTCTATGGGACTAGAGTAACTTACTTGGGGTCAGGGAGTACTTATATGGGACTAGGGTAACTCACTTGCTGTCAGAGAGTACACCTAAAGGGGCTAGGATAACTCACTTGGTGTTAGGGAGTACTTATAAAGGGGCTATTGTAACTCACTTGCGGTCAGGGAGTACTTATAAAGGGGCTAGAATAACTCACTTGCAGTCAGAGAGTACATATAAAGGGGCTAGGATAATTCACTTGAGGTCAAGGAGTACTTATATGGAACTAGGGTAACTCACTTGGTGTCTGGAAGTACTTATATGGGACCACGGTAACTCACTTGGGGCCAGGGTGTACTTATAAAGGGGCTAGGATAACTCACTTGCGGTCAGAGAGTACATATAAAGAGGCTAGGATAACTCACTTGAGGTCAGGGAGTACATTTATGGGACTAAGGTAACACACTAGTGGTCAGGGAGTACTTATAAAGGGGCTAGGGTAACTCACTTAGGATCAGGGAGTACAAGTATGGGACTAGGATAACTCACTTGGGGTCAGGGAGTACTTATAAAGGGGATAGGGTAACTCACTTTGGGTCAAGGAGTACTTATATGGAACTAGGGTAACTCACTTGGTGTCTGGGAGTACTTATATGGGACCACGGTAACTCACTTGGGGCCAGGGTGTACTTATAAAGGGGCTAGGGTAACTCACTTGCGGTCAGAGAATACATATAAAGAGGCTAGGATAACTCACTTGGGGTCGGGGAGTACTTATAAAGGGGTTAAGGTAACACACATGGGTTCAGGGAGTATTTATATGAGACTAGGGTAACACACTTGGGATCAGGGATTACTTATAAAGGGGCTAGAATAACTCACTTGTGGTCAGAGAGTACATATAAAGGGGCTAGGATAACTCACTTAGGGTCAGGGAGTACATATATGGGACTATGATAACTCACTTGGGGCCAGGGAGTACATATATGGGACTAGGGTAACTCACTTTCAGTCAGAAAGTACATATAAAGTGACTAGGATAACTCACTTGGGGTCGGGGAGTACTTATAAAGGGGCTAAGGTAACACACTTGGGTTCAGAGAGTACTTATATGAGAATAGGGTAACACACTTGGGGTCAGGGATTACTTATAAAGGGGCTAGAATAACTCACTTGCGGTCAGAGAGTACATATAAAGGGGCTAGGATAACTCACTTGGGGTCAGGGAGTAGATTTATGGGACTAGGATAACTCACTTGGGGTTCAGGGAGTACTTATAAAGGGGTTAGAATAACTCACTTGCGGACAGAGAGTACATATAAAGGGGCTAGGATAACTCACTTGGGGTAAGGGAGTACTTATAAAGGGGCTATGGTAACTCACTTGGGGTCAGGGAGTACATATAAAGGGGCTAGGATAACTCACTTGGGGTCTGGGAGTACTTATATGGGACTAGGGTAACACACATGGGGTCAGGGAGTACTTCTATGGGACTAGGGTAAATCACTTCGGTTCTGGGTGGACTTATATGGGACTAGAGTAACTCAACTGGGTTTAGGGAGTACTTCTATGGGACTAGGGTAATTCACGTGCGGTCAGAGAGTACATATAAAGGGGCTAGGATAACACACTTGGGGTCAGGGAGTACTTATAAAGGGGATATGGTAATTGATTTGCTGTCAGGGAATAATTATATGGGACTAGGTTAACTCAGTTGGGATCAGGGAGTCCTTATTTGGGACTAGGGTAACTCACTTGGGGTCTGGGAGTACTTATATGGGACTAGGGTAACTCACATGGGGTCAGGGAGTACTTCTATGGGAATAGGGTAACTCACTTGCGGTCAGAGAGTACATATAAAGGGGCTAGGATAACTCACTTGGGTCAGGAAGTACTTATATGGGACTAGGGTAACATACTTTGGGTCAGGGAATACTTATATGGGACTAGGGTAACTCACTTGGGTTTAGGGAGTCCTTATTTGGGACTAGGGTAACTCACTTGGGGTCTGGGAGTACTTATATGGGACTAGGGTAACTCACATGGGGTCAGGGAGTACTTCTATGGGAATAGGGTAACTCACTTGCGGTCAGAGAGTACATATAAAGGGGCTAGGATAACTCACTTGGGTCAGGAAGTACTTATATGGGACTAGGGTAACATACTTTGGGTCAGGGAATACTTATATGGGACTAGGGTAACTCACTTGGGTTTAGGGAGTACTTATAAAGGGGCTAGGGTAACTCACTTTGGGTCAAGGAGTACTTATATGGGACTAGAGTAACTTACTTGGTGTCAGGGAGTACTTATATGGGACTAGGGTAACTCACTTGCTGTCAGAGAGTACATATAAAGGGGCTAGAATAACTCACTAGGGTTCAGGGAGTACTTCTATGGGACTAGGTTAACTCACTTGGGGTCAGGGATTACTTCTATGGGACTAGAGTAACTTACTTGGGGTCAGGGAGTACTTATATGGGACTAGGGTAACTCACTTGCGGTCAGAGAGTACATATAAAGGGGCTAGGATAACTCACTTGGGTCAGGGAGTACTTATATTGGACTAGGGTAACACACTTGGGGTTTGGGAGTACTTATATGAGACTAGGGTAACTCACATGGGGTCAGGGAGTACTTCTATGGGAATAGGGTAACTCACTTGCGGTCAGAGAGTACATATAAAGGGGCTAGGATAACTCACTTGGGTCAGGGAGTACTTATATTGGACTAGGGTAACACACTTTGGGTCAGGGAGTACTTATATGGGACTAGGGTAAATCACTTGCGGTCAAAGAGTACATATAAAAGGGCTAGGATATCACATTTGGGGTCAGGGAGTACTTATATGGGACTAGGGTAACACACTTGGGGTCAGGAAGTAATTCTATGGGACTAGGGTAACTCACTTGCCGTCAGAGAGTACATATAAAGGGGCTAGGATAACTCACTTGGGGTCAGGGAGTACTTCTATGGGACTAGAATAACTCACTTGGGGTTCTGGAGTACTTCTATGGGACTACGGTAACTCACATTGGGTCAAGGAGTACTTATATGGGACCGGGTAACTCACTTGCGGTCAGAGAGTACATATAAAGTGGTTAGGATAACTCACTTGGGGTCAGGGAGTACTTCTATGGAACCAGGGTAACTCACTTGGGGTTCTGGAGTACTTCTATGGGACTAGGGTAACTCACTTGGGGTCTGGGAGTACTTATATGGGACTAGGGTAACTCACTTGGGGTTAGGGAGTACTTATAAAGGGGCTAGGGTAACTCACATGGGGTGAGAGAGTACTTATATGGGACTAGGGTAACTCACTTGCGGTCAGAGAGTACATATAAAGGGCTAGGATAACTCACTTGGGGTCAGAGAGTACTTATTTGGGAGTAGGGTAACTCACATGGGGTCAGGGAGTACTTCTATGCGAATAGGGTAACTCACTTGCGGTCAGAGAGTACATATAAAGGGGCTAGGATAACTCACTTGGGTCAGGGAGTACTTATATGGGACTAGGGTAACTCACTTGGGTTTAGGGAGTACTTATAAAGGGGATAGGGTAACTCACTTTGGGTCAAGGAGTACTTATATGGGACCAGGGTAACTCACTTGCGGTCAGAGAGTACATATAAAAGGGCTAGGATAAGTCACTTGGGGTCAGGGAGTACTTATAAAGGGGCTATGGTAATTCATTTGGTGTCAGGGAGTACTTATATGGGACTAGGTTAACTAACTTGGGGTCAGGGAGTTCTTATATGGGACTAGGGTAACTCACTTGGGTTTAGGGAGTACTTATAAAGGGGCTAGGGTAACTCACTTTGGGTCAAGGAGTACTTATATGGGACCAGGGTAACTCACTTGCGGCCAGAAAGTACATATAATAGGGCTAGGATATTACATTTGGGGTCAGGGAGTACTTATTTGGGACTAGGGTAACTCACTTGGGGTTTGGGAGTACTTATATGGGGCTAGGGTAACTCACTTTGGGTCAAGGAGTACTTATATGGGACTAGGGTAACTCACTTGATGTCTGGGAGTACTTAGATGGCACCACGGTAACTCACTTGGGGCCAGGGTGTACTTATAAAGGGAGTAGGGTAACTGACTTGCGATCTGAGAGTTCGTATATAGGAGCTAGGACGACACATTTGGGGTCAGGGAGTAGTTATAAGGGACTAAGGTAACACACTTGGGGTCTGGGAGTACATATAAAGGGGCTAGGATAACTCACTTGCGGTCAAAGATTACATATATAGGGGCTAGAATAACTCACTAGGGTTCAGGGAGTAATTCTATGTGACTAGGTTAACTCACTTGGGGTCAGGTTATTACTTCTATGGGACTAGAGTAACTTACTTGGGGTCAGGGAGTACTTATATGGGACTAGGGTAACTCACTTGCTGTCAGAGAGTACACCTAAAGGGGCTAGGATAACTCACTTGGTGTTAGGGAGTACTTATAAAGGGGCTATTGTAACTCACTTGCGGTCAGGGAGTACTTATAAAGGGGCTAGAATAACTCACTTGCAGTCAGAGAGTACATATAAAGGGGCTAGGATAATTCACTTGAGGTCAAGGAGTACTTATATGGAACTAGGGTAACTCACTTGGTGTCTGGAAGTACTTATATGGGACCACGGTAACTCACTTGGGGCCAGGGTGTACTTATAAAGGGGCTAGGATAACTCACTTGCGGTCAGAGAGTACATATAAAGAGGCTAGGATAACTCACTTGAGGTCAGGGAGTACATTTATGGGACTAAGGTAACACACTAGTGGTCAGGGAGTACTTATAAAGGGGCTAGGGTAACTCACTTAGGATCAGGGAGTACAAGTATGGGACTAGGATAACTCACTTGGGGTCAGGGAGTACTTATAAAGGGGATAGGGTAACTCACTTTGGGTCAAGGAGTACTTATATGGAACTAGGGTAACTCACTTGGTGTCTGGGAGTACTTATATGGGACCACGGTAACTCACTTGGGGCCAGGGTGTACTTATAAAGGGGCTAGGGTAACTCACTTGCGGTCAGAGAATACATATAAAGAGGCTAGGATAACTCACTTGGGGTCGGGGAGTACTTATAAAGGGGTTAAGGTAACACACATGGGTTCAGGGAGTATTTATATGAGACTAGGGTAACACACTTGGGATCAGGGATTACTTATAAAGGGGCTAGAATAACTCACTTGTGGTCAGAGAGTACATATAAAGGGGCTAGGATAACTCACTTAGGGTCAGGGAGTACATATATGGGACTATGATAACTCACTTGGGGCCAGGGGAGTACATATATGGGACTAGGGTAACTCACTTTCAGTCAGAAAGTACATATAAAGTGACTAGGATAACTCACTTGGGGTCGGGGGAGTACTTATAAAGGGGCTAAGGTAACACACTAGGGTTCAGGGAGTACTTATATGAGAATAGGGTAACACACTTGGGGTCAGGGATTACTTATAAAGGGGCTAGAATAACTCACTTGCGGTCAGAGAGTACATATAAAGGGGCTAGGATAACTCACTTGGGGTCAGGGAGTAGATTTATGGGACTAGGATAACTCACTTGGGGTTCAGGGGAGTACTTATAAAGGGGTTAGAATAACTCACTTGCGGACAGAGAGTACATATAAAGGGGCTAGGATAACTCACTTGGGGTAAGGGAGTACTTATAAAGGGGCTATGGTAAACTCACTTGGGGTCAGGGAGTACATATAAAGGGGCTAGGATAACTCACTTGGGGTCTGGGAGTACTTATATGGGACTAGGGTAACTCACTTGCGGTCAGAGAGTACATATAAAGGGGCTAGGATAACTCACTTGGGGTCAGGGAGTACTTATAAAGGGGATATGGTAATTGATTTGCTGTCAGGGAATACTTATATGGGACTAGGTTAACTCACTTGGGATCAGGGAGTCCATATTTGGGACTAGGGTAACTCACTTGGGGTCTGGGAGTACTTATATGGGACTAGGGTAACTCACATGGGGTCAGGGAGTACTTCTATGGGAATAGGGTAACTCACTTGCGGTCAGAGAGTACATATAAAGGGGCTAGGATAACTCACTTGGGTCAGGAAGTACTTATATGGGACTAGGGTAACATACTTTGGGTCAGGGAATACTTATATGGGACTAGGGTAACTCACTTGGGTTTAGGGTGTACTTATAAAGGGGCTAGGGTAACTCACTTTGGGTCAAGGAGTACTTATATGGGACTAGAGTAACTTACTTGGGGTCAGGGAGTACTTATATGGGACTAGGGTAACTCACTTGCTGTCAGAGAGTACATATAAAGGGGCTAGGATAACTCACTTGGGGTCAGGGAGTACTTATAAAGGGGATATGGTAATTGATTTGCTGTCAGGGAATACTTATATGGGACTAGGTTAACTCACTTGGGATCAGGGAGTCCTTATTTGGGACTAGGGTAACTCACTTGGGGTCTGGGAGTACTTATATGGGACTAGGGTAACTCACATGGGGTCAGGGAGTACTTCTATGGGAATAGGGTAACTCACTTGCGGTCAGAGAGTACATATAAAGGGGCTAGGATAACTCACTTGGGTCAGGAAGTACTTATATGGGACTAGGGTAACATACTTTGGGTCAGGGAATACTTATATGGGACTAGGGTAACTCACTTGGGTTTAGGGAGTACTTATAAAGGGGCTAGGGTAACTCACTTTGGGTCAAGGAGTACTTATATGGGACTAGAGTAATTTACTTGGGGTCAGGGAGTACTTATATGGGACTAGGGTAACTCACATGGGGTCAGGGAGTACTTCTATGGGACTAGGGTAACTCACTTGCTGTCAGAGAGTACATATAAAGGGGCTAGAATAACTCACTAGGGTTCAGGGAGTACTTCTATGGGACTAGGTTAACTCACTTGGGGTCAGGGATTACTTCTATGGGACTAGAGTAACTTATTTGGGGTCAGGGAGTACTTATATGGGACTAGGGTAACTCACTTGCTGTCAGAGAGTACACCTAAAGGGGCTAGGATAACTCACTTGGTGTTAGGGGAGTACTTATAAAGGGGGTATTGTAACTCACTTGCGGTCAGGGTGTACTTATAAAGGGGCTAGAATAACTCACTTGCAGTCAGAGAGTACATATAAAGGGGCTAGGATAACTCACTTGGGGTCAGGGAGTTCTTATAAAGGGGCTAGGGTAACTCACATGGGGTCAGAGAGTACATATAAAGAGGCTAGGATAACTCACTTGAGGTCAGGGAGTACATTTATTGGACTAAGGTAACACACTAGTGGTCAGGGAGTACTTATAAAGGGGCTAGGGTAACTCACTTAGGATCAGGGAGTACATGTATGGAACTAGGATAACTCACTTGGGGTCAGGGAGTACTTATAAAGGGGATAGGGTAACTCACTTTGGGTCAAGGAGTACTTATATGGAACTAGGGTAACTCACTTGGTGTCTGGGAGTACTTATATGGGACCACGGTAACACACTAGGGGCCAGGGTGTACTTATAAAGGGGCTAGGGTAACTCACTTGCGGTCAGAGAATACATATAAAGAGGCTAGATAACTCACTTGGGGTCGGGGAGTACTTATAAAGGGGCTATGGTGACTCACTTGGGGTCAGGGATTACTTCTATGGGACTAGAGTAACTCATTTGGGGTTCTGGAGTACTTATATGGGACCGGGTAACTCACTTGCGGTCAGGGAGTACATATAAAGGGGCTAGGATAACTCACTTGGGGTCACGGAGTACTTATAAAGGGGCTATGGTGACTCACTTGGGGTCAGGGAGTACTTCTATGGGACTAGAATAACTCACTTGCGATCAGAGAGTACATATAAAGGGGCTAGGATAACTCACTTGGGGTCAGGGAGTTCTTATAAAGGGGCTAGGGTAACTCACATGGGGTCAGAGAGTACTTATATGGGACTAGGGTAACTCACTTGCGGTCAGAGAATACATATAAAGAGGCTAGGATAACTCACTTGGGGTCGGGGAGTACTTATAAAGGGGTTAAGGTAACACACATGGGTTCAGGGAGTATTTATATGAGACTAGGGTAACACACTTGGGATCAGGGATTACTTATAAAGGGGCTAGAATAACTCACTTGTGGTCAGAGAGTACATATAAAGGGGCTAGGATAACTCACTTAGGGTCAGGGAGTACATATATGGGACTATGATAACTCACTTGGGGCCAGGGAGTACATATATGGGACTAGGGTAACTCACTTTCAGTCAGAAAGTACATATAAAGTGACTAGGATAACTCACTTGGGGTCGGGGAGTACTTATAAAGGGGCTAAGGTAACACACTTGGGTTCAGGGAGTACTTATATGAGAATAGGGTAACACACTTGGGGTCAGGGATTACTTATAAAGGGGCTAGAATAACTCACTTGCGGTCAGAGAGTACATATAAAGGGGCTAGGATAACTCACTTGGGGTCAGGGAGTAGATTTATGGGACTAGGATAACTCACTTGGGGTTCAGGGAGTACTTATAAAGGGGTTAGAATAACTCACTTGCAGACAGAGAGTACATATAAAGGGGCTAGGATAACTCACTTGGGGTAAGGGAGTACTTATAAAGGGGCTATGGTAACTCACTTGGGGTCAGGGAGTACATATAAAGGGGCTAGGGTAACTCACTTGGGGTCTGGGAGTACTTATATGGGACTAGGGTAACTCACTTGCGGTCAGAGAGTACATATAAAGGGGCTAGGATAACTCACTTAGGGTCAGGGAGTACTTATAAAGGGGATATGGTAATTGATTTGCTGTCAGGGAATACTTATATGGGACTAGGTTAACTCACTTGGGATCAGGGAGTCCTTATTTGGGACTAGGGTAACTCACTTGGGGTCTGGGAGTACTTATATGGGACTAGGGTAACTCACATGGGGTCAGGGAGTACTTCTATGGGAATAGGGTAACTCACTTGCGGTCAGAGAGTACATATAAAGGGGCTAGGATAACTCACTTGGGTCAGGAAGTACTTATATGGGACTAGGGTAACATACTTTGGGTCAGGGAATACTTATATGGGACTAGGGTAACTCACTTGGGTTTAGGGAGTACTTATAAAGGGGCTAGGGTAACTCACTTTGGGTCAAGGAGTACTTATATGGGACTAGAGTAACTTACTTGGGGTCAGGGAGTACTTATATGGGACTAGGGTAACTCACTTGCTGTCAGAGAGTACATATAAAGGGGCTAGGATAACTCACTTGGGGTCAGGGAGTACTTATAAAGGGGATATGGTAATTGATTTGCTGTCAGGGAATACTTATATGGGACTAGGTTAACTCACTTGGGATCAGGGAGTCCTTATTTGGGACTAGGGTAACTCACTTGGGGTCTGGGAGTACTTATATGGGACTAGGGTAACTCACATGGGGTCAGGGAGTACTTCTATGGGAATAGGGTAACTCACTTGCGGTCAGAGAGTACATATAAAGGGGCTAGGATAACTCACTTGGGTCAGGAAGTACTTACATGGGACTAGGGTAACATACTTTGGGTCAGGGAATACTTATATGGGACTAGGGTAACTCACTTGGGTTTAGGGAGTACTTATAAAGGGGCTAGGGTAACTCACTTTGGGTCAAGGAGTACTTATATGGGACTAGAGTAACTTACTTGGGGTCAGGGAGTACTTATATGGGACTAGGGTAACTCACTTGCTGTCAGAGAGTACATATAAAGGGGCTAGAATAACTCACTAGGGTTCAGGGAGTACTTCTATGGGACTAGGTTAACTCACTTGGGGTCAGGGAGTACTTATATGGGACTAGGGTAACTCACTTGCTGTCAGAGAGTACACCTAAAGGGGCTAGGATAACTCACTTGGTGTCAGGGAGTACTTATAAAGGGGCTAGAATAACTCACTTGCAGTCAGAGAGTACATATAAAGAGGCTAGGATAACTCACTTGAGGTCAGGGAGTACATTTATTGGACTAAGGTAACACACTAGTGGTCAGGGAGTACTTATAAAGGGGCTAGGGTAACTCACTTAGGATCAGGGAGTACATTTATGGAACTAGGATAACTCACTTGGGGTCAGGGAGTACTTATAAAGGGGATAGGGTAACTCACTTTGGGTCAATGAGTACTTATATGGAACTAGGGTAACTCACTTGGTGTCTGGGAGTACTTATATGGGACCACGGTAACACACTTGGGGCCAGGGTGTACTTATAATGGGGCTAGGGTAACTCACTTGCGGTCAGAGAATACATATAAAGAGGCTAGATAACTCACTTGGGGTCGGGGAGTACTTATAAAGGGGCTATGGTGACTCACTTGGGGTCAGGGATTACTTCTATGGGACTAGAGTAACTCATTTGGGGTTCTGGAGTACTTATATGGGACCGGGTAACTCACTTGCGGTCAGGGAGTACATATAAAGGGGCTAGGATAACTCACTTGGGGTCACGGAGTACTTATAAAGGGGCTATGGTGACTCACTTGGGGTCAGGGAGTACTTCTATGGGACTAGAATAACTCACTTGCGATCAGAGAGTACATATAAAGGGGCTAGGATAACTCACTTGGGGTCAGGGAGTTCTTACAAAGGGGCTAGGGTAACTCACATGGGGTCAGAGAGTACTTATATGGGACTAGGGTAACTCACTTGCGGTCAGAGAGTACATATAAAGGGCTAGGATAACTCACTTGGGGTCAGGGAGTACTTATATGGGACTAGGGTAACACACTTTGGGTCAGGGAGTACTTATATGGAACTAGGGTAACTCACTTGCGGTCAGAGAGTACATATAAATGGCTAGGATATCACATTTGGGGTCAGGGAGTACTTATATGGGATTAGGGTAACTCACTTGGGGTTAGGGAGTACTTATAAAGGGGCTAGGGTAACTCACTTGGGTTTAGGGAGTACTTATAAAGGGGCTATGGTGACTCACTTGGGGTCTGGGAGTACTTCTATGGGACTAGGGTAACTCACTTGCGGTCAGAGAGTACATATAAAGGGGCTAGGATAACTCACTTGGGGTCAGGGAGTACTTATAAAGGGGCTATGGTAATTCATTTGGTGTCAGGGAGTACTTATATGGGACTAGGTTAACTAACTTGGGGTCAGGGAGTTCTTATATGGGACTAGGGTAACTCACTTTGGGTCAAGGAGTACTTATAAAGGGGCTATGGTGACTCACTTGGGGTCAGGGAGTACTTCTATGGGACTAGGGTAACACAATTGGGGTCTGGGAGTACTTATATGGGACTAGGGTAACACACTTGGGGTCAGGAAGTATTTCTATGGGACTAGGGTAGCTCCCTTAGGGTCTGGAAGTACTTCTATGTGACTAGGGTAACTCACTTGGGGTCAGGTAGTACTTATATAGAGGATAGGGTAACTCACATGGGGTCAGGGTGTACTTCTATGGGACTAGGGTAACTGACTTGGGGTTCTGGAGTACTTCTATGGGACTAGGGTAACTCACTTGGGGTCTGGGAGTACTTATATGGGACTAGGGTAACTCACTTTGGGTCAAGGAGTACTTATATGGGACCAGGGTAACTCACTTGCGGTCAGAGAGTACATATAAAAGGGCTAGGATAAGTCACTTGGGGTCAGGGAGTACTTATAAAGGGGCTATGGTAATTCATTAGGTGTCAGGGAGTACTTATATGGGACTAGGTTAACTAACTTGGGGTCAGGGAGTTCTTATATGGGACTAGGGTAACTCACTTGGGTTTAGGGAGTACTTATAAAGGGGCTAGGGTAACTCACTTTGGGTCAAGGAGTACTTATAAAGGGGCTATGGTGACTCACTTGGGGTCAGGGAGTACTTCTATGGGACTAGGGTAACTCACTTGGTGTCAGAGAGTGCATATAAAGGGGCTAGGATAACTCACTTGGGGTCAGGGAGTACTTATATGGGACTAGGGTAACACACTTTGGGTCAGGGAGTACTTATATGGGACTAGGGTAAATCACTTGCGGTCAAAGAGTACATATAAAAGGGCTAGGATATCACATTTGGGGTCAGGGAGTACTTATATGGGACTAGGGTAACACACTTGGGGTCAGGAAGTAATTCTATGGGACTAGGGTAACTCACTTGCCGTCAGAGAGTACATATAAAGGGGCTAGGATAACTCACTTGGGGTCAGGGAGTACTTCTATGGGACTAGAATAACTTACTTGGGGTTCTGGAGTACTTCTATGGGACTACGGTAACTCACATTGGGTCAAGGAGTACTTATATGGGACCGGGTAACTCACTTGCGGTCAGAGAGTACATATAAAGTGGTTAGGATAACTCACTTGGGGTCAGGGAGTACTTCTATGGAACTAGGGTAACTCACTTGGGGTTCTGGAGTACTTCTATGGGACTAGGGTAACTCACTTGGGGTTAGGGAGTACTTATAAAGGGGCTAGGGTAACTCACATGGGGTGAGAGAGTACTTATATGGGACTAGGGTAACTCACTTGCGGTCAGAGAGTACATATAAAGGGCTAGGATAACTCACTTGGGGTCAGAGAGTACTTATATGGGACAAGGTAACACACTTTGGGTCAGGGAGTTCTTATATGGGACTAGGGTAACTCACTTGCGGTCAGAGAGTACATATAAAGGGCTAGGATATCACATTTGGGGTCAGGGAGTACTTATATGGGACTAGGGTAACACACTTGGGGTCTGGATGTAATTCTATGGGACTAGGGTAACTCACTTGGGTTCAGGGAGTATTTATATAGTGGCTAGGGTAGCTCAAATGGGGTCAGGGAGTACTTCTTTGGGACTAGGGTAAATCACTTGGGGTCTGGGAGTACTTATATGGGACTAGGGTAACTCACTTGCGGTCAGAGAGTACATATAAAGGGGCTAGGATAACTCACTTGGGGTCAGGGAGTATTTATAAAGGGGATATGGTAATTGATTTGCTGTCAGGGAATACTTATATGGGACTAGGTTAACTCACTTGGGGTCAGGGAGTCCTTATTTGGGACTAGGGTAACTCACTTGGGGTCTGGGAGTACTTATATGGGACTAGGGTAACTCACATGGGGTCAGGGAGTACTTCTATGGGAATAGGGTAACTCACTTGCGGTCAGAGAGTACATATAAAGGGGCTAGGATAACTCACTTGGGTCAGGAAGTACTTATATGGGAATAGGGTAACATACTTTGGGTCAGGGAGTACTTATATGGGACTAGGTTAACTCACTTGGGTTTAGGGAGTACTTATAAAGGGGATAGGGTAACTCACTTTGGGTCAAGGAGTACTTATATGGGACCAGGGTAACTCACTTGCGGTCAGAGAGTACATATAAAGAGGCTAGGATAACTCACTTGAGGTCAGGGAGTATATTTATGGGACTAAGGTAACACACTAGTGGTCAGGGAGTACTTATAAAGGGGCTAGGGTAACTCACTTAGGATCAGGGAGTACAAGTATGGGACTAGGATAACTCACTTGGGGTCAGGGAGTACTTATAAAGGGGATAGGGTAACTCACTTTGGGTCAAGGAGTACTTATATGGAACTAGGGTAACTCACTTGGTGTCTGGGAGTACTTATATGGGACCACGGTAACTCACTTGGGGCCAGGGTGTACTTATAAAGGGGCTAGGGTAACTCACTTGCGGTCAGAGAATACATATAAAGAGGCTAGGATAACTCACTTGGGGTCGGGGAGTACTTATACAGGGGTTAATGTAACACACATGGGTTCAGGGAGTATTTATATGAGACTAGGGTAACACACTTGGGATCAGGGATTACTTATAAAGGGGCTAGAATAACTCACTTGTGGTCAGAGAGTACATATAAAGGGGCTAGGATAACTCACTTGGGGTCAGGGAGTAGATTTATGGGACTAAGGTAACACACTAGTGGTCAGGGAGTACTTATAAAGGGGCTGGGGTAACTCACTTAGGGTCAGGGAGTACATATATGGGACTATGATAACTCACTTGGGGCCAGGGAGTACATATATAGGACTAGGGTAACTCACTTGCAGTCAGAAAGTACATATAAAGTGACTAGGATAACTCACTTGGGGTCGGGGAGTACTTATAAAGGGGCTAAGGTAACACACTTGGGTTCAGGGAGTACTTATATGAGAATAGGGTAACACACTTGGGGTCAGGGATTACTTATAAAGGGGCTAGAATAACTCACTTGCGGTCAGAGAGTACATATAAAGGGGCTAGGATAACTCACTTGGGGTCAGGGAGTAGATTTATGGAACTAGGATAACTCACTTGGGGTTCAGGGAGTACTTATAAAGGGGCTATGGTAACTCACTTGGGGTCAGGGAGTACATATAAAGGGGCTAGGATAACTCACTTGGGGTCTGGGAGTACTTATATGGGACTAGGGTAACTCACTTGCGGTCAGAGAGTACATATAAAGGGGCTAGGATAACTCACTTGGGGTCAGGGAGTACTTATAAAGGGGATATGGTAATTGATTTGCTGTCAGGGAATACTTATATGGGACTAGGTTAACTCACTTGGGATCAGGGAGTCCTTATTTGGGACTAGGGTAACTCACTTGGGGTCTGGGAGTACTTATATGGGACTAGGGTAACTCACATGGGGTCAGGGTGTACTTCTATGGGACTAGGGTAACTGACTTGGGGTTCTGGAGTACTTCTATGGGACTAGGGTAACTCACTTGGGGTCTGGGAGTACTTATATGGGACTAGGGTAACTCACTTTGGGTCAAGGAGTACTTATATGGGACCAGGGTAACTCACTTGCGGTCAGAGAGTACATATAAAAGGGCTAGGATAAGTCACTTGGGGTCAGGGAGTACTTATAAAGGGGCTATGGTAATTCATTAGGTGTCAGGGAGTACTTATATGGGACTAGGTTAACTAACTTGGGGTCAGGGAGTTCTTATATGGGACTAGGGTAACTCACTTGGGTTTAGGGAGTACTTATAAAGAGGCTAGGGTAACTCACTTTGGGTCAAGGAGTACTTATAAAGGGGCTATGGTGACTCACTTGGGGTCAGGGAGTACTTCTATGGGACTAGGGTAACTCACTTGGTGTCAGAGAGTGCATATAAAGGGGCTAGGATAACTCACTTGGGGTCAGGGAGTACTTATATGGGACTAGGGTAACACACTTTGGGTCAGGGAGTACTTATATGGGACTAGGGTAAATCACTTGCGGTCAAAGAGTACATATAAAAGGGCTAGGATATCACATTTGGGGTCAGGGAGTACTTATATGGGACTAGGGTAACACACTTGGGGTCAGGAAGTAATTCTATGGGACTAGGGTAACTCACTTGCCGTCAGAGAGTACATATAAAGGGGCTAGGATAACTCACTTGGGGTCAGGGAGTACTTCTATGGGACTAGAATAACTTACTTGGGGTTCTGGAGTACTTCTATGGGACTACGGTAACTCACATTGGGTCAATGAGTACTTATATGGGACCGGGTAACTCACTTGCGGTCAGAGAGTACATATAAAGTGGTTAGGATAACTCACTTGGGGTCAGGGAGTACTTCTATGGAACTAGGGTAACTCACTTGGGGTTCTGGAGTACTTCTATGGGACTAGGGTAACTCACTTGGGGTTAGGGAGTACTTATAAAGGGGCTAGGGTAACTCACATGGGGTGAGAGAGTACTTATATGGGACTAGGGTAACTCACTTGCGGTCAGAGAGTACATATAAAGGGCTAGGATAACTCACTTGGGGTCAGAGAGTACTTATATGGGACAAGGTAACACACTTTGGGTCAGGGAGTTCTTATATGGGACTAGGGTAACTCACTTGCGGTCAGAGAGTACATATAAAGGGCTAGGATATCACATTTGGGGTCAGGGAGTACTTATATGGGACTAGGGTAACACACTTGGGGTCTGGATGTAATTCTATGGGACTAGGGTAACTCACTTGGGTTCAGGGAGTATTTATATAGTGGCTAGGGTAGCTCAAATGGGGTCAGGGAGTACTTCTTTGGGACTAGGGTAAATCACTTGGGGTCTGGGAGTACTTATATGGGACTAGGGTAACTCACTTGCGGTCAGAGAGTACATATAAAGGGGCTAGGATAACTCACTTGGGGTCAGGGAGTTCTTATAAAGGGGATATGGTAATTGATTTGCTGTCAGGGAATACTTATATGGGACTAGGTTAACTCACTTGGGGTCAGGGAGTCCTTATTTGGGACTAGGGTAACTCACTTGGGGTCTGGGAGTACTTATATGGGACTAGGGTAACTCACATGGGGTCAGGGAGTACTTCTATGGGAATAGGGTAACTCACTTGCGGTCAGAGAGTACATATAAAGGGGCTAGGATAACTCACTTGGGTCAGGAAGTACTTATATGGGAATAGGGTAACATACTTTGGGTCAGGGAGTACTTATATGGGACTAGGTTAACTCACTTGGGTTTAGGGAGTACTTATAAAGGGGATAGGGTAACTCACTTTGGGTCAAGGAGTACTTATATGGGACCAGGGTAACTCACTTGCGGTCAGAGAGTACATATAAAGAGGCTAGGATAACTCACTTGAGGTCAGGGAGTAGTTTTATGGGACTAAGGTAACACACTAGTGGTCAGGGAGTACTTATAAAGGGGCTAGGGTAACTCACTTAGGATCAGGGAGTACAAGTATGGGACTAGGATAACTCACTTGGGGTCAGGGAGTACTTATAAAGGGGATAGGGTAACTCACTTTGGGTCAAGGAGTACTTATATGGAACTAGGGTAACTCACTTGGTGTCTGGGAGTACTTATATGGGACCACGGTAACTCACTTGGGGCCAGGGTGTACTTATAAAGGGGCTAGGGTAACTCACTTGCGGTCAGAGAATACATATAAAGAGGCTAGGATAACTCACTTGGGGTCGGGGAGTACTTATACAGGGGTTAAGGTAACACACATGGGTTCAGGGAGTATTTATATGAGACTAGGGTAACACACTTGGGATCAGGGATTACTTATAAAGGGGCTAGAATAACTCACTTGTGGTCAGAGAGTACATATAAAGGGGCTAGGATAACTCACTTGGGGTCAGGGAGTAGATTTATGGGACTAAGGTAACACACTAGTGGTCAGGGAGTACTTATAAAGGGGCTGGGGTAACTCACTTAGGGTCAGGGAGTACATATATGGGACTATGATAACTCACTTGGGGCCAGGGAGTACATATATAGGACTAGGGTAACTCACTTGCAGTCAGAAAGTACATATAAAGTGACTAGGATAACTCACTTGGGGTCGGGGAGTACTTATAAAGGGGCTAAGGTAACACACTTGGGTTCAGGGAGTACTTATATGAGAATAGGGTAACACACTTGGGGTCAGGGATTACTTATAAAGGGGCTAGAATAACTCACTTGCGGTCAGAGAGTACATATAAAGGGGCTAGGATAACTCACTTGGGGTCAGGGAGTAGATTTATGGAACTAGGATAACTCACTTGGGGTTCAGGGAGTACTTATAAAGGGGCTATGGTAACTCACTTGGGGTCAGGGAGTACATATAAAGGGGCTAGGATAACTCACTTGGGGTCTGGGAGTACTTATATGGGACTAGGGTAACTCACTTGGGATCAGGGAGTCCTTATTTGGGACTAGGGTAACTCACTTGGGGTCTGGGAGTACTTATATGGGACTAGGGTAACTCACTTGCGGTCAGAGAGTACATATAAAGGGGCTAGGATAACTCACTTGGGGTCAGGGAGTACTTATAAAGGGGATATGGTAATTGATTTGCTGTCAGGGAATACTTATATGGGACTAGGTTAACTCACTTGGGATCAGGGAGTCCTTATTTGGGACTAGGGTAACTCACTTGGGGTCTGGGAGTACTTATATGGGACTAGGGTAACTCACATGGGGTCAGGGAGTACTTCTATGGGAATAGGGTAACTCACTTGCGGTCAGAGAGTACATATAAAGGGGCTAGGATAACTCACTTGGGTCAGGAAGTACTTATATGGGACTAGGGTAACATACTTTGGGTCAGGGAATACTTATATGGGACTAGGGTAACTCACTTGGGTTTAGGGAGTACTTATAAAGGGGTTAGGGTAACTCACTTTGGGTCAAGGAGTACTTATATGGGACTAGAGTAACTTACTTGGGGTCAGGGAGTACTTATATGGGACTAGGGTAACTCACATGCTGTCAGAGAGTACATATAAAGGGGCTAGGATAACTCACTTGGGGTCAGGGAGTACTTATAAAGGGGATATGGTAATTGATTTGCTGTCAGGGAATACTTATATGGGACTAGGTTAACTCACTTGGGATCAGGGAGTCCTTATTTGGGACTAGGGTAACTCACTTGGGGTCTGGGAGTACTTATATGGGACTAGGGTAACTCACATGGGGTCAGGGAGTACTTCTATGGGAATAGGGTAACTCACTTGCGGTCAGAGAGTACATATAAAGGGGCTAGGATAACTCACTTGGGTCAGGAAGTACTTATATGGGACTAGGGTAACATACTTTGGGTCAGGGAATACTTATATGGGACTAGGGTAACTCACTTGGGTTTAGGGAGTACTTATAAAGGGGCTAGGGTAACTCACTTTGGGTCGAGGAGTACTTATATGGGACTAGAGTAACTTACTTGGGGTCAGGGAGTACTTATATGGGACTAGGGTAACTCACTTGCTGTCAGAGAGTACATATAAAGGGGCTAGAATAACTCACTAGGGTTCAGTGAGTACTTCTATGGGACTAGGTTAACTCACTTGGGGTCAGGGATTACTTCTATGGGACTAGAGTAACTTACTTGGGGTCAGGGAGTACTTATATGGGACTAGGGTAACTCACTTGCTGTCAGAGAGTACACCTAAAGGGGCTAGGATAACTCACTTGGTGTCAGGGAGTACTTATAAAGGGGCTAGAATAACTCACTTGCAGTCAGAGAGTACATATAAAGGGGCTAGGATAACTCACTTGGGGTCAGGGAGTTCTTATAAAGGGGCTAGGGTAACTCACATGGGGTCAGAGAGTACATATAAAGAGGCTAGGATAACTCACTTGAGGTCAGGGAGTACATTTATTGGACTAAGGTAACACACTAGTGGTCAGGGAGTACTTATAAAGGGGCTAGGGTAATTCACTTAGGATCAGGGAGGTAATGTATGGAACTAGGATAACTCACTTGGGGTCAGGGAGTACTTATAAAGGGGATAGGGTAACTCACTTTGGGTCAATGAGTACTTATATGGAACTAGGGTAACTCACTTGGTGTCTGGGAGTACTTATATGGGACCACGGTAACACACTTGGGGCCAGGGTGTACTTATAAAGGGGCTAGGGTAACTCACTTGCGGTCAGAGAATACATATAAAGAGGCTAGATAACTCACTTGGGGTCGGGGAGTACTTATAAAGGGGCTATGGTGACTCACTTGGGGTCAGGGATTACTTCTATGGGACTAGAGTAACTCATTTGGGGTTCTGGAGTACTTATATGGGACCGGGTAACTCACTTGCGGTCAGGGAGTACATATAAAGGGGCTAGGATAACTCACTTGGGGTCACGGAGTACTTATAAAGGGGCTATGGTGACTCACTTGGGGTCAGGGAGTACTTCTATGGGACTAGAATAACTCACTTGCGATCAGAGAGTACATATAAAGGGGCTAGGATAACTCACTTGGGGTCAGGGAGTTCTTACAAAGGGGCTAGGGTAACTCACATGGGGTCAGAGAGTACTTATATGGGACTAGGGTAACTCACTTGTGGTCAGAGAGTACATATAAAGGGCTAGGATAACTCACTTGGGGTCAGGGAGTACTTATATGGGACTTGGGTAACACACTTTGGGTCAGGGAGTACTTATATGGAACTAGGGTAACTCACTTGCGGTCAGAGAGTACATATAAATGGCTAGGATATCACATTTGGGGTCAGGGAGTACTTATATGGGATTAGGGTAACTCACTTGGGGTTAGGGAGTACTTATAAAGGGGCTAGGGTAACTCACTTGGGTTTAGGGAGTACTTATAAAGGGGCTATGGTGACTCACTTGGGGTCTGGGAGTACTTCTATGGGACTAGGGTAACTCACTTGCGGTCAGAGAGTACATATAAAGGGGCTAGGATAACTCACTTGGGGTCAGGGAGTACTTATAAAGGGGCTATGGTAATTCATTTGGTGTCAGGGAGTACTTATATGGGACTAGGTTAACTAACTTGGGGTCAGGGAGTTCTTATATGGGACTAGGGTAACTCACTTTGGGTCAAGGAGTACTTATAAAGGGGCTATGGTGACTCACTTGGGGTCAGGGAGTACTTCTATGGGACTAGGGTAACACAATTGGGGTCTGGGAGTACTTATATGGGACTAGGGTAACACACTTGGGGTCAGGAAGTATTTCTATGGGACTAGGGTAGCTCCCTTAGGGTCTGGAAGTACTTCTATGTGACTAGGGTAACTCACTTAGGGTCAGGTAGTACTTATATAGAGGATAGGGTAACTCACATGGGGTCAGGGTGTACTTCTATGGGACTAGGGTAACTGACTTGGGGTTCTGGAGTACTTCTATGTGACTAGGGTAACTCACTTGGGGTCTGGGAGTACTTATATGGGACTAGGGTAACTCACTTGGGTTTAGGGAATACTTATAAAGGGGCTAGGGTAACTCACTTTGGGTCAAGGAGTACTTATATGGGACCAGGGTAACTCACTTGCGGTCAGAGAGTACATATAAAAGGGCTAGGATAAGTCACTTGGGGTCAGGGAGTACTTATAAAGGGGCTATGGTAATTCATTAGGTGTCAGGGAGTACTTATATGGGACTAGGTTAACTAACTTGGGGTCAGGGAGTTCTTATATGGGACTAGGGTAACTCACTTGGGTTTAGGGAGTACTTATAAAGGGGCTAGGGTAACTTACTTTGGGTCAAGGAGTACTTATAAAGGGGCTATGGTGACTCACTTGGGGTCAGGGAGTACTTCTATGGGACTAGGGTAACTCACTTGGTGTCAGAGAGTGCATATAAAGGGGCTAGGATAACTCACTTGGGGTCAGGGAGTACTTATATGGGACTAGGGTAACACACTTTGGGTCAGGGAGTACTTATATGGGACTAGGGTAAATCACTTGCGGTCAAAGAGTACATATAAAAGGGCTAGGATATCACATTTGGGGTCAGGGAGTACTTATATGGGACTAGGGTAACACACTTGGGGTCAGGAAGTAATTCTATGGGACTAGGGTAACTCACTTGCCGTCAGAGAGTACATATAAAGGGGCTAGGATAACTCACTTGGGGTCAGGGAGTACTTCTATGGGACTAGAATAACTTACTTGGGGTTCTGGAGTACTTCTATGGGACTACGGTAACTCACATTGGGTCAAGGAGTACTTATATGGGACCGGGTAACTCACTTGCGGTCAGAGAGTACATATAAAGTGGTTAGGATAACTCACTTGGGGTCAGGGAGTACTTCTATGAAACTAGGGTAACTCACTTGGGGTTCTGGAGTACTTCTATGGGACTAGGGTAACTCACTTGGGGTTAGGGAGTACTTATAAAGGGGCTAGGGTAACTCACATGGGGTGAGAGAGTACTTATATGGGACTAGGGTAACTCACTTGCGGTCAGAGAGTACATATAAAGGGCTAGGATAACTCACTTGGGGTCAGAGAGTACTTATATGGGACAAGGTAACACACTTTGGGTCAGGGAGTTCTTATATGGGACTAGGGTAACTCACTTGCGGTCAGAGAGTACATATAAAGGGCTAGGATATCACATTTGGGGTCAGGGAGTACTTATATGGGACTAGGGTAACACACTTGGGGTCTGGATGTAATTCTATGGGACTAGGGTAACTCACTTGGGTTCAGGGAGTATTTATATAGTGGCTAGGGTAGCTCAAATGGGGTCAGGGAGTACTTCTTTGGGACTAGGGTAAATCACTTGGGGTCTGGGAGTACTTATATGGGACTAGGGTAACTCACTTGCGGTCAGAGAGTACATATAAAGGGGCTAGGATAACTCACTTGGGGTCAGGGAGTACTTATAAAGGGGATATGGTAATTGATTTGCTGTCAGGGAATACTTATATGGGACTAGGTTAACTCACTTGGGGTCAGGGAGTCCTTATTTGGGACTAGGGTAACTCACTTGGGGTCTGGGAGTACTTATATGGGACTAGGGTAACTCACATGGGGTCAGGGAGTACTTCTATGGGAATAGGGTAACTCACTTGCGGTCAGAGAGTACATATAAAGGGGCTAGGATAACTCACTTGGGTCAGGAAGTACTTATATGGGAATAGGGTAACATACTTTGGGTCAGGGAGTACTTATATGGGACTAGGTTAACTCACTTGGGTTTAGGGAGTACTTATAAAGGGGATAGGGTAACTCACTTTGGGTCAAGGAGTACTTATATGGGACCAGGGTAACTCACTTGCGGTCAGAGAGTACATATAAAGAGGCTAGGATAACTCACTTGAGGTCAGGGAGTACATTTATGGGACTAAGGTAACACACTAGTGGTCAGGGAGTACTTATAAAGGGGCTAGGGTAACTCACTTAGGATCAGGGAGTACAAGTATGATACTAGGATAACTCACTTGGGGTCAGGGAGTACTTATAAAGGGGATAGGGTAACTCACTTTGGGTCAAGGAGTACTTATATGGAACTAGGGTAACTCACTTGGTGTCTGGGAGTACTTATATGGGACCACGGTAACTCACTTGGGGCCAGGGTGTACTTATAAAGGGGCTAGGGTAACTCACTTGCGGTCAGAGAATACATATAAAGAGGCTAGGATAACTCACTTGGGGTCGGGGAGTACTTATACAGGGGTTAAGGTAACACACATGGGTTCAGGGAGTATTTATATGAGACTAGGGTAACACACTTGGGATCAGGGATTACTTATAAAGGGGCTAGAATAACTCACTTGTGGTCAGAGAGTACATATAAAGGGGCTAGGATAACTCACTTGGGGTCAGGGAGTAGATTTATGGGACTAAGGTAACACACTAGTGGTCAGGGAGTACTTATAAAGGGGCTAGGGTAACTCACTTAGGGTCAGGGAGTACATATATGGGACTATGATAACTCACTTGGGGCCAGGGAGTACATATATAGGACTAGGGTAACTCACTTGCAGTCAGAAAGTACATATAAAGTGACTAGGATAACTCACTTGGGGTCGGGGAGTACTTATAAAGGGGCTAAGGTAACACACTTGGGTTCAGGGAGTACTTATATGAGAATAGGGTAACACACTTGGGGTCAGGGATTACTTATAAAGGGGCTAGAATAACTCACTTGCGGTCAGAGAGTACATATAAAGGGGCTAGGATAACTCACTTGGGGTCAGGGAGTAGATTTATGGGACTAGGATAACTCACTTGGGGTTCAGGGAGTACTTATAAAGGGGCTATGGTAACTCACTTGGGGTCAGGGAGTACATATAAAGGGGCTAGGATAACTCACTTGGGGTCTGGGAGTACTTATAAGGGACTAGGGTAACTCACTTGCGGTCAGAGAGTACATATAAAGGGGCTAGGATAACTCACTTGGGGTCAGGGAGTACTTATAAAGGGGATATGGTAATTGATTTGCTGTCAGGGAATACTTATATGGGACTAGGTTAACTCACTTGGGATCAGGGAGTCCTTATTTGGGACTAGGGTAACTCACTTGGGGTCTGGGAGTACTTATATGGGACTAGGGTAACTCACATGGGGTCAGGGAGTACTTCTATGGGAATAGGGTAACTCACTTGCGGTCAGAGAGTACATATAAAGGGGCTAGGATAACTCACTTGGGTCAGGAAGTACTTATATGGGACTAGGGTAACATACTTTGGGTCAGGGAATACTTATATGGGACTAGGGTAACTCACTTGGGTTTAGGGAGTACTTATAAAGGGGCTAGGGTAACTCACTTTGGGTCAAGGAGTACTTATATGGGACCAGGGTAACTCACTTGCGGTTAGAGAGTACATATAAAAGGGCTAGGATAAGTCACTTGGGGTCAGGGAGTACTTATAAAGGGGCTATGGTAATTCATTTGGTGACAGGGAGTACTTATATGGGACTAGGTTAACTAACTTGGGGTCAGGGAGTTCTTATATGGGACTAGGGTAACTCACATTGGGTCAAGGAGTACTTATATGGGACCGGGTAACTCACTTGCGGTCAGAGAGTACATATAAAGTGGTTAGGATAACTCACTTGGGGTCAGGGAGTACTTCTATGGAACTAGGGTAACTCACTTGGGGTTCTGGAGTACTTCTATGGGACTAGGGTAACTCACTTGGGGTCTGGGAGTACTTATATGGGACTAGGGTAACTCACTTGGGGTTAGGGAGTACTTATAAAGGGGCTAAGGTAACTCACATGGGGTGAGAGAGTACTTATATGGGACTAGGGTAACTCACTTGCGGTCAGAGAGTACATATAAAGGGCTAGGATAACTCACTTGGGGTCAGAGAGTACTTATATGGGACAAGGTAACACACTTTGGGTTAGGGAGTTCTTATATGGGACTAGGGTAACTCATTTGCGGTCAGAGAGTACATATAAAGGGCTAGGATATCACATTTGGGGTCAGGGAGTACTTATATGGGACTAGGGTAACACACTTGGGGTCTGAATGTAATTCTATGGGACTAGGGTAACTCACTTGGGTTCAGGGAGTATTTATATAGTGGCTAGGGTAGCTCAAATGGGGTCAGGGAGTACTTCTTTGGGACTAGGGTAACTCACTTGGGGTCTGGGAGTACTTATATGGGACTAGGGTAACTCACTTGCGGTCAGAGAGTACATATAAAGGGGCTAGGATAACTCACTTGGGGTCAGGGAGTACTTATAAAGCGGATATGGTAATTGATTTGCTGTCAGGGAGTACTTATATGGGACTAGGTTAACTCACTTGGGGTCAGGGAGTTCTTATTTGGGACTAGGGTAACTCACTTGGGGTCTGGGACTACTTATATGGGACTAGGGTAACTCACATGGGGTCAGGGAGTACTTCTATGGAAATAGGGTAACTCACTTGCGGTCAGAGAGTACATATAAAGGGGCTAGGATAACTCACTTGGGTCAGGGAGTACTTATATGGGTCTAGGGTAACATACTTTGGGTCAGGGAGTACTTATATGGGACTAGGGTAACTCACTTGGGTTTAGGGAGTACTAATAAAGGGGCTAGGGTAACTCACTTTGGGTCAAGGAGTACTTATATGGGACCAGGGTAACTCACTTGCGGTCAGATAGTACATATAAAGGGCTAGGATAACTCACTTGGGGTCAGGGAGTACTTATATGGGACTAGGGTAACACACTTTGGGTCAGGGAGTTCTTATATGGGACTAGGGTAACTCACTTGCGGTCAGAGAGTACATATAAAGGGCTAGGATATCACATTTGGGGTCAGGGAGTACTTATATGGGACTAGGGTAACACACTTGGGGTCTGAATGTAATTCTATGGGACTAGGGTAACTCACTTGGGTTCAGGGAGTATTTATATAGTGGCTAGGGTAGCTCAAATGGGGTCAGGGAGTACTTCTTTGGGACTAGGGTAACTCACTTGGGGTCTGGGAGTACTTATATGGGACTAGGGTAACTCACTTGCGGTCAGAGAGTACATATAAAGGGGCTACGATAACTCACTTGGGGTCAGGGAGTACTTATAAAGGGGATATGGTAATTGATTTGCTGTCAGGGAATACTTATATGGGACTAGGTTAACTCACTTGGGGTCAGGGAGTCCTTATTTGGGACTAGGGTAACTCACTTGGGGTCTGGGAGTACTTATATGGGACTAGGGTAACTCACATGGGGTCAGGGAGTACTTCTATGGGAATAGGGTAACTCACTTGCGGTCAGAGAGTACATATAAAGGGGCTAGGATAACTCACTTGGGTCAGGAAGTACTTATATGGGAATAGGGTAACATACTTTGGGTCAGGGAGTACTTATATGGGACTAGGGTAACTCACTTGGGTTTAGGGAGTACTTATAAAGGGGCTAGGGTAACTCACTTTGGGTCAAGGAGTACTTATATGGGACCAGGGTAACTCACTTGCGGTCAGAGAGTACTTATAAAAGGGCTAGGATAAGTCACTTGGGGTCAGGGAGTACTTATAAAGGGGCTATGGTAATTCATTTGGTGACAGGGAGTACTTATATGGGACTAGGTTAACTAACTTGGGGTCAGGGAGTTCTTATATGGGACTAGGGTAACTCACTTTGGTTTAGGGAGTACTTATAAAGGGGCTAGGGTAACTCACTTTGGGTCAAGGAGTACTTATATGGGACCAGGGTAACTCACTTGCGGCCAGAAAGTACATATAATAGGGCTAGGATATTACATTTGGGGTCAGGGAGTACTTATTTGGGACTAGGGTAACTCACTTGGGGTTTGGGAGTACTTATATGGGACTAGGGTAACTCACTTTGGGTCAAGGAGTACTTATATGGGACTAGGGTAACTCACTTGATGTCTGGGAGTACTTAGATGGCACCACGGTAACTCACTTGGGGCCAGGGTGTACTTATAAAGAGAGTAGGGTAACTGACTTGCGATCTGAGAGTTCGTATATAGGGGCTAGGACGACACATTTGGGGTCAGGGAGTAGTTATAAGGGACTAATGTAACACACTTGGGGTCTGGGAGTACATATAAAGGGGCTAGGATAACTCACTTGCGGTCAAAGAATACATATATAGGGGCTAGAATAACTCACTAGGGTTCAGGGAGTACTTCTATGGGACTAGGTTAACTCACTTGGGGTCAGGGATTACTTCTATGGGACTAGAGTAACTTACTTGGGGTCAGGGAGTACTTATATGGGAATAGGGTAACTCACTTGCTGTCAGAGAGTACACCTAAAGGGGCTAGGATAACTCACTTGGTGTTAGGGAGTACTTATAAAGGGGCTATTGTAACTCACTTCCTGTCAGGGAGTACTTATAAAGGGGCTAGAATAACTCACTTGCAGTCAGAGAGTACATATAAAGAGGCTAGGATAATTCACTTGAGGTCAAGGAGTACTTATATGGAACTAGGGTAACTCACTTGGTGTCTGGAAGTACTTATATGGGACCACGGTAACTCACTTGGGGCCAGGGTGTACTTATAAAGGGGCTAGGGTAACTCACTTGCGGTCAGAGAGTACATATAAAGAGGCTAGGATAACTCACTTGAGGTCAGGGAGTACATTTATGGGACTAAGGTAACACACTAGTGGTCAGGGAGTACTTATAAAGGGGCTAGGGTAACTCACTTAGGATCAGGGAGTACATGTATGGGACTAGGATAACTCACTTGGGGTCAGGGAGTACTTCTATGGAACTAGGGTAACTCACTTGGGGTTCTGGAGTACTTCTATGGGACTAGGGTAACTCACTTGCGGTCAGAGAGTACATATAAAGGGCTAGGATATCACATTTGGGGTCAGGGAGTACTTATATGGGACTAGGGTAACACACTTGGGGTCTGGATGTAATTCTATGGGACTAGGGTAACTCACTTGGGTTCAGGGAGTATTTATATAGTGGCTAGGGTAGCTCAAATGGGGTCAGGGAGTACTTCTTTGGGACTAGGGTAGCTCACTTGGGGTCTGGGAGTACTTATATGGGACTAGGGTAACTCACTTGCGGTCAGAGAGTACATATAAAGGGGCTAGGATAACTCACTTGGGGTCAGGGAGTACTTATAAAGGGGATATGGTAATTGATTTGCTGTCAGGGAGTACTTATATGGGACTAGGTTAACTCACTTGGGGTCAGGGAGTTCTTATTTGGGACTAGGGTAACTCACTTGGGGTCTGGGAGTACTTATATGGGACTAGGGTAACTCACATGGGGTCAGGGAGTACTTCTATGGGAATAGGGTAACTCACTTGCGGTCAGAGAGTACATATAAAGGGGCTAGGATAACTCACTTGGGTCAGGGAGTACTTATATGGGACTAGGGTAACTCACTTGGGTTTAGGGAGTACTTATAAAGGGGATAGGGTAACTCACTTTGGGTCAAGGAGTACTTATATGGGACCAGGGTAACTCACTTGCGGTCAGAGAGTACATATAAAAGGGCTAGGATAAGTCACTTGGGGTCATGGAGTACTTATAAAGGGGCTATGGTAATTCATTTGGTGTCAGGGAGTACTTATATGGGACTAGGTTAACTAACTTGGGGTCAGGGAGTTCTTATATGGGACTAGGGTAACTCACTTGGGTTTAGGGAGTACTTATAAAGGGGCTAGGGTAACTCACTTTGGGTCAAGGAGTACTTATATGGGACCAGGGTAACTCACTTGCGGCCAGAAAGTACATATAATAGGGCTAGGATATTACATTTGGGGTCAGGGAGTACTTATTTGGGACTAGGGTAACTCACTTGGGGTTTGGGAGTACTTATATGGGACTAGGGTAACTCACTTGGTGTCTGGGAGTACTTATATGGGACCACGGTAACTCACTTGGGGCCAGGGTGTACTTATAAAGGGGCTAGGGTAACTCACTTGCGGTCAGAGAATACATATAAAGAGGCTAGGATAACTCACTTGGGGTCGGGGAGTACTTATAAAGGGGTTAAGGTAACACACATGGGTTCAGGGAGTATTTATATGAGACTAGGGTAACACACTTGGGATCAGGGATTACTTATAAAGGGGCTAGAATAACTCACTTGTGGTCAGAGAGTACATATAAAGGGGCTAGGATAACTCACTTGGGGTCAGGGAGTAGATTTATGGGACTAAGGTAACACACTAGTGGTCAGGGAGTACTTACAAAGGGGCTAGGGTAACTCACTTAGGGTCAGGGAGTACATATATGGGACTATGATAACTCACTTGGGGCCAGGGAGTACATATATGGGACTAGGGTAACTCACTTGCAGTCAGAAAGTACATATAAAGTGACTAGGATAACTCACTTGGCGTCGGGGAGTACTTATAAAGGGGCTAAGGTAACACACTTGGGTTCAGGGAGTACTTATATGAGAATAGGGTAACACACTTGGGGTCAGGGATTACTTATAAAGGGGCTAGAATAACTCACTTGCGGTCAGAGAGTACATATAAAGGGGCTAGGATAACTCACTTGGGGTCACGGAGTAGATTTATGGGACTAGGATAACTCACTTGGGGTTCAGGGAGTACTTATAAAGGGGTTAGAATAACTCACTTGCGGACAGAGTGTACATATAAAGGGGCTAGGATAACTCACTTGGGGTCAGGGAGTACTTATAAAGGGGCTATGGTAACTCACTTGGGGTCAGGGAGTACATATAAAGGGGCTAGGATAACTCACTTGGGGTCTGGGAGTACTTATATGGGACTAGGGTAACTCACTTGCGGTCAGAGAGTACATATAAAGGGGCTAGGATAACTCACTTGGGGTCAGGGAGTACTTATAAAGGGGATATGGTAATTGATTTGCTGTCAGGGAATACTTATATGGGACTAGGTTAACTCACTTGGGATCAGGGAGTCCTTATTTGGGACTAGGGTAACTCACTTGGGGTCTGGGAGTACTTATATGGGACTAGGGTAACTCACATGGGGTCAGGGAGTACTTCTATGGGACTAGGGTAACTCACTTGCGGTCAGAGAGTACATATAAAGGGGCTAGGATAACTCACTTGGGTCAGGAAGTACTTATATGGGACTAGGGTAACATACTTTGGGTCAGGGAATACTTATATGGGACTAGGGTAACTCACTTGGGTTTAGGGAGTACTTATAAAGGGGCTAGGGTAACTCACTTTGGGTCAAGGAGTACTTATATGGGACCAGGGTAACTCACTTGCGGTCAGAGAGTACATATAAAAGGGCTAGGATAAGTCACTTGGGGTCAGGGGAGTACTTATAAAGGGGCTATGGTAATTCATTTGGTGACAGGGAGTACTTATATGGGACTAGGTTAACTAACTTGGGGTCAGGGAGTTCTTATATGGGACTAGGGTAACTCACTTTGGTTTAGGGAGTACTTACAAAGGGGCTAGGGTAACTCACTTTGGGTCAAGGAGTACTTATATGGGACCAGGGTAACTCACTTGCGGCCAGAAAGTACATATAATAGGGCTAGGATATTACATTTGGGGTCAGGGAGTACTTATTTGGGACTAGGGTAACTCACTTGGGGTTTGGGAGTACTTATATGGGACTAGGGTAACTCACTTTGGGTCAAGGAGTACTTATATGGGACTAGGGTAACTCACTTGATGTCTGGGAGTACTTAGATGGCACCACGGTAACTCACTTGGGGCCAGGGTGTACTTATAAAGGGAGTAGGGTAACTGACTTGCGATCTGAGAGTTCGTATATAGGGGCTAGGACGACACATTTGGGGTCAGGGAGTAGTTATAAGGGACTAAGGTAACACACTTGGGGTCTGGGAGTACATATAAAGGGGCTAGGATAACTCACTTGCGGTCAAAGATTACATATATAGGGGCTAGAATAACTCACTAGGGTTCAGGGAGTAATTCTATGGGACTAGGTTAACTCACTTGGGGTCAGGGATTACTTCTATGGGACTAGAGTAACTTACTTGGGGTCAGGGAGTACTTATATGGGACTAGGCTAACTCACTTGCTGTCAGAGAGTACACCTAAAGGGGCTAGGATAACTCACTTGGGGTCGGGGAGTACTTATAAAGGGGTTAAGGTAACACACATGGGTTCAGGGAGTATTTATATGAGACTAGGGTAACACACTTGGGATCAGGGATTACTTATAAAGGGGCTAGAATAACTCACTTGCGGTCAGAGAGTACATATAAAGGGGCTAGGATAACTCACTTGGGGTCAGGGAGTAGATTTATGGGACTAGGATAACTCACTTGGGGTTCAGGGAGTACTTATAAAGGGGTTAGAATAACTCACTTGCGGACAGAGAGTACATATAAAGGGGCTAGGATAACTCACTTGGGGTCAGGGAGTACTTATAAAGGGGCTATGGTAACTCACTTGGGGTCAGGGAGTACATATAAAGGGGCTAGGATAACTCACTTGGGGTCAGGGAGTACTTATATAGGTGATATTGTAACTCACTTGAGGTCAGGGAGTACTTCTATGGGACTAGGGTAACTCGGTAGTGGCTATTTTGCCCGAAAAATTTCTAGGCCAAAATGACGGTGGCGCATGGTCATCTACAATAAATGTGAATATGACTTGTTATTCGAATAAGGCACACCCTAGCGTTGTAAAGTGTGATTAAAGTTAACACAGAGGAATGAGGAAAATTATTATATTTATTTTCGGAAGTTTTGACATTTACCTGAAAGGTTATTGCCGGCAAAGAAATTAGTATTAAGAATAAACTACAGATGTAATCATATGTAATGTAATTATACGCAAGTTATCAGGAACAACTATCAGATAAGTATTGTGTATGTCATATAAAAGTATATAATTATTTTACTTTAAAAGTGATTGATTCTTTGTATTTTATATGTTGCAGATTGTTTCCTGAATTCTAATATAAGGAGAGTGATTGAAGACACTATAGTACGCATAAATATTGGTTATGCAAAGGAGCTTTGTTATTTTTAAATTGTCGTTTATTCAATACCGAAGATGCGTTATGGCAAGCTTTTATGAATTCTTACGTGTAAACTGAATTAAAGCTATTATTAAAAGCTATGTATCAACAGGACTAAAGGGACTATATGGTTTTCCCAATACTGTTTAGTATCACTTTCATAAAAACTTACACTTATATGACTTATGTTTACTTTTAGTTAATATTTAACAAACACAAAAGCTGTGGTTTACCAAAAATTAAAAATGGGGAGAGAGAAGACAAATTTGGATATGCCTATGTAGTTTCTGGAGGCGGTTATTTAATTATTTTTATACATTTATTAATACAATAATTTCTTAAAATTTACCATTATAGTAATATTTCATCTTTTTGATTTTAGTTGATATAGTAGAAAAGATGTCTGGTTCAGCTTTATATGAGCTAGTATACGAGTAGGTTATCATGAATTAATAGGAGGAATTGTTCAATTAGATGATACAGCTACCATTTTGGAAATAATATATTCTGATTATTATGAGTTATAGCCTCTTTTAAAAACTCATAACCTGTGTAAATACTTATTTACTTATTATAGATTTACAAGGAAATCAGTAATGTGACTGTACGAGATCTACTACTCAGAACAGGAAAACCCTTGTCTGTTGAATTGCGGCCTGAAATTCTTGGCAGCATTTTTAATGGTATTCAGCATCCACTCAGAGACATCAATGAGCTCATTACCTCCATTTATATTCCAAATGGTGTTAATGTGTGCCTTGCTTGTCCAATAATACACATCTTGGGAATTTAACTTATAAAATGTTAAAAGTTGCAGCTACATCTATGGTGTTGATTTGTTTGAAATTATTCACAAGAGCAAATTGGCAAAGCAGGGGATGCTATCTCCTGCAGTAAATATTTAAGAGCCTTAAACAATTTCTACGACAAGAATTTCTCTGAATTTGTCCTACTGACAAGAAAAGTTTATGAGATTCTTCAGGGAGAATAAGATTTGTCTAAAATCGTGCAATAGATTGGTAAAGCTTCTGTAGCTTAAAGAGACAAAATAACCCTGAAAGTTGCCAAGCTGTTAAAAGACGACTTTTTGTAACAAAGCAGGTAATTGCGACGATTCGAGTGTATAACGTGCAAATTATGAGTGTTTATCTCTGTAAATTCCATTTTCTTTCTTCTCTCTAGCTACACTATATATGATCGTCTCTCTCCATTTTACAAAACCGTGGGGATGTTGCGAAATATGATCGCTTTTCACGATATGGCTAGGCAAGCCGTACATTCGACAGCTCAGTCAGACAATACTAAAATTACGTGGAACGTTATTTGGGATGGCATGGTAAACATTCTCTATCAACTTAGCTCTATTAAGTTTAAGATAAATTTATTACAACAATTTTCACATTATTGCCTATCGTATCCATATCTAACGATCTATCTCTTTTAGGAGCCTGTAAAAGACGTTGAAGCAAAGGTTTGATCAGACTTCTATCAACGTCACGAAGAAATCCAACAAGCTTTCAGAAATCTGGAAGATTAATTCGCTCGCATTATTTAAAAAATTAGTTGATTTTGCGGAATGATAGTCCTCGGCGATTTAAAAATGTGTCCTGGTTCATTTTAAAGATGCTAGAAAAATGGAGGAGGGTGAAAGAAAACTCACTCTACCAAGAATGTCTCATCTAATTTTAAGTTTTACTCGCTTAAGTTCAAATGCTTCTTTCAATTATACATAAAGACAGTGTTTCTTATTCTTAAAATTAGTTTATAAAAAAAAACACACAAAGGACCTATTATAACTGTTTTTATCCAATGAAGCTGGGACATCTTTGAACATTGTTTCAGCTAGATTACAGTCCTATATTTCATGTTGCTGGAAAATCTTGCACGTAAAGATGGAACAATCTATAAGTAGCAAAATATATGTTGGAAAACTTTAGAACTTATTTTTGCGCCATTTACCTCTTCTCCTCCTGTTAAAATATTTTTATACTCCATTTAACCTTTCTTCAATCTTGAGTACGCAAAATACCGACATGGCGTTACGACTATTTCTGCGATTCAATTTGCCCGATCTGAAATTAACGTTTTTCTGCGAAAATAGTTTTCTGTGATCTGCGTATCGACCAAATAAATATTTATGAGTGCTAATATGGACCATTTTCATTTAATGCTTGTAATCTTTAATGAAGCTGTACCATGGAACTTTGTTCACCTATCGATTGACGAGGATAAATTTAGTTGAGGTGACTTGAGGAGTTCAAAAACTTTTTAGAAGACTATTTTATGTTCCAGAAATATATCGTCTTGTAAAAAGAAAAAGGTACAAAATTTTTGTAAAACCATTTTATTACCAAATCAAGGACATATGTGACAGCTTATTATCAATATACATTTCTATCAGTTCTATGAAAAGATGCAGATTATATTTAACTTTATGCTATTACTTCTTCAGATTTCCATTGAGAAAGTGTAATAGTCTGTGTTTTACAGGTATCGCAAGGTGTTACAAAGTGGCAGTCAAGTTCTGCTTAGTGCTCTATAGGAATGTGTCCACTGCAAAAAAATGATCGTATCAAGTTTGAAGTCAGTGCAATGATATTATTTCTGCCAAAGTTAATATACTTTGTAAAATTGTAAAGAGTAAGCTGTATATATAAATAAATATTGATTGGCTTAAAATATATAGTTATTTTATAGCTTCTAAAGAACAATTTTTATTTAAAATGATAATTAACATATTACATCGGGAAATAAGTAGTTACTTTTAATGTAAAGGGGTAATGTACCTTTACGTGAAGATACATATGCTGAAAATTAGATTAATTACTATATTTGATCACAAAATTTCCAAAGTTTTCGAGATCATTCAAGGCTTCGATCAGCTGTGGTATTGTAATCTGTATCCCATTCTTCAACAGATCAGTAATAAAAAAGTATAATAAATATTTTTGCACAAGTTAAATGAAAAAGTAGTCATTATTAAGATTTTATTTAAAAATGATCGGATAGAGAGCTTTTTCAGTTTAATACATTTAGCACGGGTAATGCATTAAGCTTGCAAAGAAATGTAATATACCTTATTTCTTTACAGCTTCCTGGGGATGATTATAAAATATTAAGTTTCTCAGAAATTGATGGTTAATTATATGAAACTTTCAGCAGCTGTAGGATTAAAAACTGGAAAGAAACTTCTCAACAATTATTATTTCAAATATTACTCTTCCATATACTATAAACTACAAAAGTTGCGGCTTATCTTATATAGGTAATTATATCAGTATTATTGCAATGAATCATAATTACTATACCTCTCCTTTCACAAGAACAGGACTTGTTTCAAAATTTAAAATAGTATATAATGTTAAAGTATTAAAATAGCTGGAAACCACAAAACATCGAACCATGCACACAGATCTACTTATTACTGATGATGTTTAAACAATATCTGATCACCAACTTGAATAGTATTGCTTCAAATCCTTTATATAACTTTATAGTCGAATGCAAGAGAAGCCGTAAGTATACAAGTATATATAATAATATGAAAGGTGGTTCGGTAATTAAGGATTTTCAAACAAAAGAAATAAGTAATCCTGACAAATAATGACTATCACAGTTTGAAATATAGATTCTATTTTTGGATTCAAAAAATACTAATTGGAAAATCAAGCTACTTTCTTAACATTCTATTGAACATTGATAAATCTGTAATTCATTATTTTGATTGCTGTTACTTTTTAAATTTTTACTCAGTATTTTCTTTTTTTTTTTTTGTTTTTTTTAGAAGGGAAATTTAATCGACATCGCATCGCTTTAACCAAAAACGCAAAGAAGATAGAGGATGATATTATACAAGATAAATATTTTTTCTGATTTAACAGCCTACCTTGCTCATACATGATTCTAATATTTCTTATAACGAGTAGTATTTATTTTTATACCTCTTTTACACGTAAAAACATAATGCTCTTTTCTCTTCTTGAATAGACGATAATATTGACACATTACTTAAATATAATGAGAACCACAAAATTTGTGAACTATATTTATTTTTATTATAAGTATAATATATCATGTATTATGTATATATATATTTGTTAATTTACTTTTAATTTTTTAAACCAATAAGTTATTGTCATTATAGAAAAACCTTATTTAAATATAAGAATATACTAGTTTCCACTTATGTAACTTTTCTTGTAAATATAACATAATTTCAATTAATAAAATTCACTCATTTATTAATCAGACTAAGAAGAGTTATTTCTTTCAAATTTTGACATATATAAAATAATATCCTAAACTCACACAACTAATTATTATTATGGAAATATTTTTATAATCGTTACAAATTGATAATAATATATCTGAATATCCTTCAATATAAAATAACATTTACATTGAAGAAATCTTGATCAATGATCATGATGAGTTCGTGGCTCAGTGGGTAGGTCGCTTGCTTCGAAGATTAGTTCAAGCCCTTTTGTCGGTGGTTCAAATCCCACGGGAGATTTTTTTTTGGTTTTACAAGCATTACTATCTTTTTTTTTGTAATTTTTTGGATTCTTTGGAAGCAGTAGCAATGTTTCCATAAAATTACAAAAAGAAATACTAATGCTTGTAAAACGAAAAAAAAAGATCTCCAGCGGGATATGAACCACCGACAAAAGGGCTTGAACTAATTTTCGAAGCAAGCGACCTAGCCACTGGGCCACGAACTCTTCATGACCATTAATTAAGATTTCTTCAATGTAAATGTTATTTTAAATTGAAGGATACTCAGATATATTATTATCAATGTGTAACGATTATAAAAATATTTCCATAATAATAATTAGTTGTGCGAGTTTATGATATTATTTTATATATGTAAAAATTTGAAAGAAATAACTCTTCTTAGTCTGATTAATAAATTAGTGAATTTTATTAATTAAAATTATGTCATATTTACAAAAAAATTTACATAACTGGAAACCAGTATATTCTTATATTTAAATGAGGTTCTTCTATAATGACAATAGCTTATTGGTTTAAAAAATTAAAAGTAAATTAACAAATATATATTGTAACGCGCGGAAAAGGAATTCCGGGTTAAAAATAATTAGTAAGACACGATCAAACTCCGAGGACACAATCTTTATTAAACACTAAAAAATCTCGGGGGGAGAGGCCTCCCGCGATGTCCTGGCACACTTATTATACGCGCACAATGATTTCATTAAACACTAATTGAAGGGAAAACTGGGGAAAGCTATGGAAAGCGAAAAGGGGAAGGGAACGGGGCGAGGAAAAATTCTCCGGCGGCTCCGACGATGAAATCCGGCGATCCCACGACGTCCGCCACGAGAACTCCACACAAAACTTCAGTAAATCGATGGCTGGGGCCCGCAATATTGAATTACACCGAATTTCAATAATTGCGGCGACGACCCAGCTCTCTACTTAAACCACGTACTGATGCTCTGACAGTAGAACAAGATCTGGCCCAATTTGACGGATATTCCTCCGTCCTCTCAATCATTCCCCTCATTCCGGGGTGTCATAGTTGTGATCGGGATCCAGGGACCAATCATTAATTAGGTATGGATCCGCGATCCATATTTCTCGCCGTTCCGGCTAATCACCCATATACTTGGCATGATAGCCGGCTGGCTAGCTCCTGCGCTAGAATCCTGCGTGGTCGTCCTTAGCAGCAGACGACACTGTAGCTTCGTGGCTCGGCAGCGGGGCGATGCGGTGCGGGGTCGGCAACGATGGGCCGGTAGTGGCGCGGGCCGGGGAGAACGCAGCTAGGCGCGCGAGGCGTCAGCGCGGTAAGGGGAGGGGACTGGGACTCGCTGCCTGGCGTTCGAGGCGCGGCGCGGTAACGGGAAGGAACCGATGAGGCGCTCGGCGGGGAGACTGAATAAGGGGACGGTAGGAGCGTCGCGTAAACAACCGCGCTCGGCAGGAAGGTTAGAGAGAGAGGGCATTATAGGCATTCGGGCATGGGAGCGTAAAGGATAGGACAATAACGGTTTTCTAGCTCATGTTGGAGCAGGGAATCGGTCTCATAAGCTACGAATAAAATTTACCATTAGATATATAATATTTAATCCTAAATAATATACAACCTACTGACATTCGCTCAATCCGCAATCATACCATGTCCTAAAAACATTTACTCTCCTTCCGTGGATGGCAATTACAATATCCCTTCAGCGGGTAACTACATTACCATCACACGGAAGGTTCATCTATGCTCACTCACTCACTCACAAACATACTCAAGGGGACGGGAGGCACTAAGGGGGAGACCGAAGAAGAGCTAACAATAAGCATTTTTCTCTAACGGGTTTCCACCACGTTACAATATATATATATATATGAATTACAGAATATCATATAATAATCCAGACTTATAATGTTAATTGCACCAAACGGTGTAAGTGACAATAATTTTTAATACTGACGTTAGACAGTGACAGGTGCACATTATTTTAAAATCCCCGCTGTAATCGCAGTCTTCAATGGTCGTCTGAGAGAATCTTCTTTAGAGAGTATCCATTGGCGTAGAACTGACCTAAACAAGGACGGACAAATGATTATTACCGAGCGAGAGAGATAGCCATAGGCAATGGCACAAATAGAAATAAGTCTTGGGACGCCTGGCTTGTTGTGCTATGCCTTATAAAGCTCTCTCTCTCTCTCTCTCTCTCTCTCGCACTCACGCATTTAGAGCGAGATAGACGAATTACTATATAGTTATCGCGTTCCATTCCCCTATCACCGCCTAGCAGAATAGAGTATAAAGTGAAGGATCCTAAAATGCGGTTCCTAAACGCATCAAGGGACGCCATTTCTGCCGGTCATTGTACAGTCATCGAATTACGTAACAGAGTAGCCATATTCACAGCACTTGTCTCATCAGTAACATCACATTCTAAGTTTGAAATTATTTTCTTCTTGGCATTAAATGCCTTCCTTTTTTTATCAAACTTTAACGTATCATTGTCAATTTTGTGTGAATAATTTCTCACTTTACCGGTATTGAAACCAGATCCGAATTTATTTATCGACATAGTGAAGTAGCACGTTGAACTAAGAAAATCTTGAAACTGCAATCTCTTTTATAAGATACCTAGGTTTAGTAACTGCTAGGACTTAATAAGTTGCCCTATCAAAATATTAATAATCCTGAAATTGATACCATTAGCGCGAAAGAAGATTAAGGAAGGCAGTCACCTAGCGGTGACTACTGGAACTAGAAATTAACTTAACCTAATTTATCTGTGTAGCAGAGTCGGAAATAGTTAGGCTACGTAAGGTAACTAACCATCGACTTCGAAGGGTGAAAAAACCTTCCCTCAACTAGGGCCCCGTAGGATAACTTAGGTCCCCGTAGGATAACTAACCAACGGTACCATAGGGTGAAAAATACCCCCTCCCTAACCAAACCTGGTCCCACTATAAGACCTTCCAACTGTGACATAGGGTGAAAAATACCCCCTACCTAACCAAACTCGGTCCCACTATAAGACCTTCCAACTGTGACATAGGGTGAAAAATACCCCCTACCTAACCGAACTCGGTCCCACTATAAGACCTTCCAACTGTGAGATAGGGTGAAAAATACCCCCACCCTCCCTAACCAAACTCGATCCCACTATAAGACCCTTTCCTTCCTCATTCTCACCACTACCATACTAAGAGAGTCTTATCTCCACCCATCCCCCTTCCACACCACAAAACAGCTTCCCCCACTCCCTGTCATCGGAACCGCATAGCTCCTCTACTAGAATGTTTGAATCATGAAGGTGTATGTGCCTTAAAAAATGTCTATTATATGAAATATATGTATGAGCAAAAATCTGGAATATATGTATAACTGAAAAACCCTTGCATCTATTTTCTAACACGTCGTTACCTGTCCTCAATGTTCTCTTACCCCCTGAAGTGTTTCAGAGATCCTTTATCTCAAGAGAGCTCAGTTTCCCACCCACTTTTCCTCAGTTCCTGATTAGTCCTCTCGAAGAAAAGAACAAAAGATGTCTCTACGAAATAGAGTTTTGAAAACGCAAGAATAATATCGCGAGTGGGTACGCGAGTGTCGTGAATATATTCATAAACTCAGAATCTCTAATCGCAACGCACCTATAGACACGCTGCAGAAAAATTTTGCAGAAATTACACAAATACAGTGTCTTCTACTTAGAGCAGCTAAGGATAAGAGTTATTGTTTGAATCATGCTCTCAAGAATCCTGATTTAGGAAATCAGCATAATTATCATGAGTGGGTACGCAAGTGTCGTGATTATATTCGAAGTTTAAGAGATGCTAATAGATCTGCAGCTCCCGATACAGTACACAAAACTCTGATTGAAATAACAACTATCCAGCGTCTACTTCTGCATGTGGCAAAAAATAAGAAATCAATTGGAGTGAGAAAGCTTATTTGGAAAGATCTCGAGTCTTCATTTAAATCTCGAATATCTAGCGGAATGGTTGTAAATTATAATTATATAGAACCACGTGATTTTCTAACAGGTGCAAAAGACTTAGTACAGACCTACACAGAAAAAGTGTTTAATAACGTGAACGCAGTTAAGATAAATTGCATCTTTAACGGACAATTTATTTGTAAAGAGATAAGTGATATTAAGCATATCTCAACCCGCAATGCTGTTTTATACAAAACTGATAGTTTTAGTGAATGGTACAATACAAATATAATAGACAAAATTCTAAAAGAATTGAGTGAGTTTCAAGAGCGTGATAGTGGATGGGCGTTGGAAAAAATTCTGAATTTAATTATAAATATAAATTATTATAACCCGCTGCATATAGGTTGTGCCATCGAGCTTCCAGAATCTATTAAGAATAAACAGGCTGTGATAAACATACACAGTGATGATAATACATGTTTTGCATGGACAGTAACGGCTGCACTCTATCCGGCAAAACCGAATACTCATCCACAACGAAAATCTTCATATCCTCATTTTACAACTGTTTTCGACGTTAGAAGTATAACGTTTCCGACTACATTAAAACAGATTCCGAGATTTGAGGAAGATAATGATGTCTCTATTAATATTTTTACTATGGTGGAAGAGACTGAGACGAATGAGAATACAATCATAGCACCTCTACAATTAACAAAATGCAAGAGGACCAGACACGCTAATCTTCTTCTTCTTCTCGAGCATCAAGGAGCAGCAGCACATTTCATATGCATCAGGAACCTTTCTAGACTGCTAAATGGACAGCTTACTAGAGGAAAACGCTCTCATCTTATTCATGATCGGTATGTTTTACTATATATACAGGGTGTCCGGTAATAGGGTGCCAAGCCGGATACCCCAGTTAGAGCGGCCGATTCTGAGGAGAAAACTCTTATGAAATTTTTTCGCAAAACCCTTAATTTAGAAGTTATTAAGGGTAGAAATTATTAATATTTTATTCGTCGAGCAGGAGGAGCGAAAAATCCGGGAATCGGATTGGCAGACAATTGACGCACCAATACACTTTAATTAGTATATCATATTACCATATGATCCAATTGAAGATCTGGCAGTAAGACAGAGTGTGTGGGGAAGGGGGGAGGGAGGTTGTGAGACTGAGCGTGGAATAACAATTGAACCGAAGCGCTCAGTTTCGAGTGTCGGCCAACAATAGGCTTGAAAAAACCGAAATATGAATTACGTTTAATTGATCAAAGAATATTAAAACTCTTACAACTTCAATTAAACGTAATCAAAAGGTTGATTAGTGAATAGAAAAAATTGTGGTGATGACAACGAGCCTAAACATGACGTAGATACGACAGCTTTTGATTAAGTTAACTCGTAGTTACCTATAATTATTAAAACTAATAAATGTCGCATTTACACTGCGATTAGACTCAATTTCATCGTAAAAAATGCATCGATTTTTTGAAAAATATCTTTATTACAGTTGTATTTGGGCTATCTTTTCCCCACCACCTTGCGGTAAATAGCTTGGCGCGTTTTTTTTATAGTGGTTTCCCCAGGAGGCCTAATCCACTTTCCTAATTTAATGTAGGAGCTGCTCAAAGTGGCGACCGTTTTGCTCCGAGCATAGTTCGCTCCTTCGAACTATGTTCCGCGTTGCACGGTGCACCATATCTGGCGTAATAGAACGGAAGGCCGCAACAATAGCATCGCGGACTTGCTCTTCCGTCCCATTACGCCAGTCCTCTACCAAGGCCTTGACGTGGCCCCATAAAAAAAAATCCAGTGGATTTAGGTCCGGGGATCTCGCAGGCCATGTAATAGGGCCACAACGGCCCATCCACCTTCCGGGAACATGTCGTTCAGGGTGCTTCGCACGTTCAATCGGTAGTGCGGAGGCGCACCGTCGTGCTGGAAGATGAGATTATTCCGCACGTGGAGCGGCACATCTTCCAGCAGGACACCGAGTTGTTCCCTCAGAAAATCGGCGTACACTTCCCCGTTAAGCCTCGGTGGTAGAAAATACGGACCGATCTGTAAATTTAGAAAGAAAAAAAAACGATTAGTATAATCAGCCGAATGAAAAGGATCTTTTAATTACTTACGATATTATTTCCAATGAGGCCTGCCCAGACGTTGACCGTGTACCGATACTGGAACGCACATTCACGAGCGGCATGGGGATTTTCCTCTCTCCAAACTATGTAGTTTCGAGAGTTGAAAATCCCATTCGGCGTGAATGTGGATTCGTCAGTCCACAGTATCCTGTCGGGGAAATCTGGATCCCTTCGGCATTGCGCAAGAAATCCTAATTAGAAAACATTTTTATTAATTAGCTATCTATATTAAATCGTATTTAATTGAAACCGAAAATAATAGTCGAAGTTACCTTGGCAGAAGTGCACCCGACTTTCAAAATCGCGCGGCAGTAGCTGCTGGACGCGGTAAAAATGGTACGGCCGCAAGCCGTTCCTATGCAGGATTTCTCCAACTGCAAATTTGGATAAACCAAATTTGCGTGCGGCACCACGCAAGCTGTCTTGCTCACTTAAAAAGTGTTGGATGATTTCATCCTCCAATTGTACACTGATATTACGCGATCTGGCATGATCACGGTTAACCCGTAGGCTCAGTTTTTCGCGCGAACATCGCACAATATTTAAAATCGCGCGTCGTTTCGGGTGGTATTGGCGATTAGGAAAGCGGTTCGCATACAAACGCTCCGCGGCACTTGCGTTTTCATTCGCCATACCATACGTTATCAGTATGTCCGTCAATTCTACACTGGTTAAATTTTCCATGACTATTTCAAAAAATAAAAAATGCAGGAGGTCTCTGCAATTCGGAGGACTCGCTACGAATGCTGCGTTGATTTGAAAACATACAAAATGTAAACAACTATTTCCTTTTTTGCTAAAAACAAAATGCAAAAAATAAGTATTTTAAACGTTCAACTGTTGTAATCGTCAAGCGCAACATTTGTTTACATTTTGTATGTTTTCAAATCAACGCAGCATTCGTAGCGAGTCCTCCGAATTGTAGAGACCTCCTGCATTTTTTATTTTTTGAAATAGTCATGGAAAATTTAACCAGTGTAGAATTGACGGACATACTGATAACGTATGGTATGGCGAATGAAAACGCAAGTGCCGCGGAGCGTTTGTATGCGAGCCGCTTTCCTAATCGCCAATACCACCCGAAACGACGCGCGATTTTAAATATTGTGCGATGTTCGCGCGAAAGACTGAGCCTACGGGTTAACCGTGATCATGCCAGATCGCGTAATATCAGTGTACAATTGGAGGATGAAATCATCCAACACTTTTTAAGTGAGCAAGACAGCTTGCGTGGTGCCGCACGCAAATTTGGTTTATCCAAATTTGCAGTTGGAGAAATCCTGCATAGGAACGGCTTGCGGCCGTACCATTTTTACCGCGTCCAGCAGCTACTGCCGCGCGATTTTGAAAGTCGGGTGCACTTCTGCCAAGATAACTTCGACTATTATTTTCGGTTTCAATTAAATACGATTTAATATAGATAGCTAATTAATAAAAATGTTTTCTAATTAGGATTTCTTGCGCAATGCCGAAGGGATCCAGATTTCCCCGACAGGATACTGTGGACTGACGAATCCACATTCACGCCGAATGGGATTTTCAACTCTCGAAACTACATAGTTTGGAGAGAGGAAAATCCCCATGCCGCTCGTGAATGTGCGTTCCAGTATCGGTACACGGTCAACGTCTGGGCAGGCCTCATTGGAAATAATATCGTAAGTAATTAAAAGATCCTTTTCATTCGGCTGATTATACTAATCGTTTTTTTTTCTTTCTAAATTTACAGATCGGTCCGTATTTTCTACCACCGAGGTTTAACGGGGAAGTGTACGCCGATTTTCTGAGGGAACAACTCGGTGTCCTGCTGGAAGATGTGCCGCTCCACGTGCGGAATAATCTCATCTTCCAGCACGACGGTGCGCCTCCGCACTACCGATTGAACGTGCAAAGCACCCTGAACGACATGTTCCCGGAGAGGTGGATGGGCCGTGGTGGCCCTATTACATGGCCTGCGAGATCCCCGGACCTAAATCCACTGGATTTATTTTTATGGGGCCACGTCAAGGCCTTGGTAGAGGACTGGCGTAATGGGACGGAAGAGCAAGTCCGCGATGCTATTGTTGCGGCCTTCCGTTCTATTACGCCAGATATGGTGCACCGTGCAACGCGGAACATAGTTCGAAGGAGCGAACTATGCTCGGAGCAAAACGGTCGCCACTTTGAGCAGCTCCTACATTAAATTAGGAAAGTGGATTAGGCCTCCTGGGGAAACCACTATAAAAAAAACGCGCCAAGCTATTTACCGCAAGGTGGTGGGGAAAAGATAGCCCAAATACAACTGTAATAAAGATATTTTTCAAAAAATCGATGCATTTTTTACGATGAAATTGAGTCTAATCGCAGTGTAAATGCGACATTTATTAGTTTTAATAATTATAGGTAACTACGAGTTAACTTAATCAAAAGCTGTCGTATCTACGTCATGTTTAGGCTCGTTGTCATCACCACAATTTTTTCTATTCACTAATCAACCTTTTGATTACGTTTAATTGAAGTTGTAAGAGTTTTAATATTCTTTGATCAATTAAACGTAATTCATATTTCGGTTTTTTCAAGCCTATTGTTGGCCGACACTCGAAACTGAGCGCTTCGGTTCAATTGTTTTTCCACGCTCAGTCTCACAACCTCCCTCCCCCCTTCCCCACACACTCTATGTCTTACTGCCAGATCTTCAATTGGATCATATGGTAATATGATATACTAATTAAAGTGTATTGGTGCGTCAATTGTCTGCCAATCCGATTCCAGGATTTTTCGCTCCTCCTGCTCGACGAATAAAATATTAATAATTTCTACCCTTAATAACTTCTAAATTAAGGGTTTTGCGAAAAAATTTCATAAGAGTTTTCTCCTCAGAATCGGCCGCTCTAACTGGGGTATCCGGCTTGGCACCCTATTACCGGACACCCTGTATATATATATATATATATATATTTATCCTGTTAAATTTTCAGGAATCCCTACACGTCCTTGCGCGCAGCTGCATCGCAATTGGGTGGGCTTTAAACAAGTGTTGCAAAGTTAAGTATGGGCATCCTTTAATCAATTAATAGATTACTTTTGAATTTACATATTAAAAAATCTAATGCCTTTTTTTTATTGTTTACTATTGTCATTTTAATTCTTGTCTCTTTAGTAAACTAGCGAACTCAATGAAGCAACAGTGTCAGCTCCATGACTGAGTACTATTTCTCTAATTTACCTTTCAATTAGCTTTATTTGCTGATACTGCAAAATTTAATAATGCAACAATAGTGTACGATAGAATCAAATTTACATTTACACTAATTTACTTTAAATTATTTAAGAAGAGGCTTTTTTTTCTGGAAATATAAAACATACGAAATTATACCTTCCTCAAAATTACAAATTATACTATCATAATGCTTATCCTTTCCCTTATGTAAAAGTTAAATCATTCTATCACTTTCTGTTATTGAACAATTTTTACAATACGCGTATGTTTGGTTTATTAAACTTTTATGCGCTTATTACTACTTTCAATGTTTTTATGCATTAATTGTATTTTCTATTTCTGATAGTGACATTCCTTGTGTTGTGAGGGAAGCTTAGAGGAGTATAAATTTTCTATCATTTTTGACACTAATTAATTTAAGAATTGAATATCTCAGTAGATAAATGATTAAAGGCTTTCAGTTCCGGTATCATTTCAAATCAAGCAATTCTCATGTGCAATACAAAATTAAAAATATGAAAAACGCAAAATTTGAATTGCTAATTTTTAATTTTATACTTATTATATATGACATAAGGCTTACCTGATCTAAATTGGTCTCGGACCTAAGTCACGTTTTTGGTAATAGTTATAGATTTCACTGTCTTTTAAAAGGTAATCTTTATATCTTCGTTATTTCCTTGAAGATTGTCAATGCCTAATGTGTCATACATAACATTAGTAGCTTTCACGTTAACTAAAATCTCAGTTAAATCTCAGTTTAGCTACTGAGTGTAGTACACTTTATGTAACTTCATTTGTATATAACTAAGTCGCTCAACTGAAATTGAATTTAAACTTTTGTTGGAAAGAGCGCTATTATTGAATGTAATTTACTCAACTCGTGATCGATATATGTTACTATTATAAACTAATGCCTTCAATTGAATATACTTTTAATATTGTACGCTTTCTTTGATCTGTGTAATATTGATGTTGCCATATAACAATCAAAATTGTCTCAAATTTTTGTTGTTTTCTTTTTATATGTAAATATATTTATGCTAGGTGCATCACGAAAATGCATAGTACCGCTTAAGAATACATAACTCTTTAGAACGTGTGCTTACTATTCTTCTACAGCTATGTATTAATTAAATTGTAAAATACTGAAAATAAGTGAAGTACTTTTGAAAAAATCATAATTGTTTAGGTTTCTAATTCCAAATCTAATTAATCAATAGTCTCAACATTATTTTTTGATACGATTATTATTCTTATATGATGAACACCAAACTTCATACAATAAACTTTGAATTTTGAGTCTTCGCATTTCATTTATCAGTAAAATATCTTACAATGATTTATAAGATTTCACATAACAGATGAATTTTTTATATTAAAAAATTTTCGTATTATCCGTTAATAATTTTCTTTTTAGTACGCTTCTCATTTTCTATATGTTAGACGTATGGGCCGGTGAACATGCAGAACTTGAGTATTTGTTGCGATTGTATGTTATAGCGAAAAGACTATTCTTCGTAGGCTGTAAGGGCTGAAACTTTATTTATAAAATAAGTTTGACAATTTTCAAAAATTTGGAGTGGAAAATGCCATTAACACAGAAAAATCTATTTTATGCACAGCAGGAAAATGGTTAAAATTATAAAATTTAATGATCATGGATTAAATAATATACACATCTGTTAGCCTGAAAACCAAGGACTCCGTATAATTCTTATGGAAAGTGACTTACAGGTAAATTGTAATATTCTGTTGCATAATAATTTTTAATGAATACATTAAAAAATCTCAATAGGCAAAGCTCTCTTCAACATATAGTTTTAGAAATTATAGTTTAAAGTAAAAAATTTTGGACTAAAAATAAATTTAAATATTTTTAAATGAAATAGTTTTAAACGAGTCTGCCAAGTACACGTTCTTATTGCTTTTAGCGATGTATCTGATGATGTGCCCATCTAAATACCCTTGAGTGTAGTGCTGAAGAGTACTTGTGGGTCCTACTTAATGTAGAGTTCTTTAATTTTTATACTATAATCTTTTAACATATCTCAAACGCTTTCCAAATTCTTATATCAACTTATCGAACGCAGCAAGCAATTATCAGAGTTTTCTGATTTAATTCCGCACGTATGCGAGCTTATAGTGTCGGTACACCCTGAACAAATATACTTTACCCTCCATCTACATACGATTTTAAATACAAACACCGCATAATCGCTGGATTTAAATGATGTAATAATAAAGGCTATTGTAAAACTTTAAAAAAATGTTAAGTGATTTTAGAATGATTTTTCTTTATCTGCATATTTGTCCTAAGCTATTTAATTTCAAAATATATTTGCTTTGTTTCAGCAAATTTTTTTATTTTAGATTGTAATATTTAACATTATACAAAATGGAGATAAATCCGCCTATTGATAGTAATTTACCCATTATTCAAGTATCATATGAGAGATTTTCAAAAACTATGGCCCAAGTTGTTTACCATAAAAATTCTGTATAGTCCGTTTTTATGACAGATTAACCCATTAACGTCCAAAATGTCAAAATTTCTTGCACGTTTTCAAAGTGATTTTTTCCTATGTAATTGGCGTTGAAAAAATTCTTGAACCACATATTCTGATGTAAAATTGCATGCTCTTTCAGAATCCGTTGCCAGAATCATGATAAAACTCACAGGAAAAGAGATATACTCGATTGAAACATAAAAAACACCTAAATTTTCGAAAAAAAAAATTTTTAGGATTTTTTTTCGAAGTGTTACGATGAAGATATCACCTTGCGACCGTGATCAAAGGTGATCATGGGAGTTGAAGTTTAACAGGGAATTTTTTTGTTGACCTTGAACCATCGCTTCTTTACAAAATGGCGGAAAAAACGAATTTTTTTTTTCAATCTTCATCAACTTTTTTCTCGAAATCTATGGTCTTTAAAAAAAAATTCATAAAAACAAAAATGCCTTAGAATCGCTCGAGGAACATTCTCAAATTTTTTCAGAATTTTTTGAGACAATTTTTGATTTTCCGGGAAACTTGTGAAATGGAATTTTCAAAAATTGTCTCAAAAAATTCTGAAAAAATTTGAGAATGTTCCTCGAGCGATTCTAAGGTATTTTTGTTTTTATGAATTTTTTTCTAAAGACCATAGATTTCGAGAAAAAAGTTGATGAAGATTGAAAAAAAAAATTCGTTTTTTCCGCCATTTTGTAAAGAAGCGATGGTTCAAGGTCAACAAAAAAATTCCCTGTTAAACTTCAACTCCGATGATCACCTTTGATCACGGTCGCAAGGTGATATCTTCACCGTAACACTTCGAAAAAAAATCCTAAAAATTTTTTTTTTTCGAAAATTTAGGTGTTTTTTATGTTTCAATCGAGCATATCTCTTTTCCTGTGAGTTTTATCATGATTCTGGCAACGGATTCTGAAGAGCATGCAATTTTACATCAGAATATGTGGTTCAAGAATTTTTTCAACGCCAATTACATAGGAAAAAATCACTTTGAAAACGTGCAAGAAATTTTGACATTTTGGACGTTAATGGGTTAATCAAAATAAGAAGAACCATACCCTTCGAATAATCTCCGTATAGAGATATTTTTTTTCCTATTGTCTTTAACCTATAGGTTACAATCACAATGGAAATTCATCGCAAGAAAATCTTAGAGAATTACTCATTCCCAGAAATACGATAATATCGTTTTTTTTCTATTGAGTTATACTGTGATAAGTCAATCACAATGGAAATTCATCGCAAGTAAAAAAAAATAAAAATTACCCCTTCCAAACATTGAAATTAAATACGCTTAATATACGATAACATCGTTCGTATAAAAAGTCAGCCTGTTAAACGAGAGCTGCATAGCAGTACCACGGATGCTTGACGTATTAACAAAAAAATAAGTGTGTGATTAAACTCATTAAAAAGAAACTTGTTTGTTACATAAAAAAACAGGTAAGTATATTTTTTTTTCATTCGATTAGTACATGCACTTTTTAATTGAATTTTTAACTTTAATGAGACTAATCATTTTTTTTTTCATAGAGATAAAAATGAATTTCAATAAAATCAATGAATTGGGAAGCTTCATTCCAAAAAATTTTGTGAAATTAAATAGCTTGACGGAAAATCAAGAGTACGATATTTCCGAAGTGGACAAAATTATGACAAAATATGGAATGAAAATCATTGTAAAGCTGTCAACAGCCGATTGGGTATTCTTGCCAGGGAGAATGGCAAAATTGGCGGAAGATACGGAGCAGTTGCAGCACCTACAAAAGGCTGCAGCAGCCAATAATTTAATAATGTTATATAAAGGAGGAAAATATCACAACGTGGAATTTAAGTCTAAAGTTTGATAGGTATTTTGTATAAAAAAAAATAATGAATAAATTTGTTGTTTATTATATATTTATTTAATAAAAATTGTTATCTTATTTTTTAACTTACATTTCTAACAATATTCGTAAGAGGTTTATATTGTATAATTTTATCGTGTATAATTAGACAATAGGCTGTAGTATTATCCGAAATGATTTCCATACACTCGATCTCGAGTTTGACGTCGACCGTGCCGGTTTTTATGGACTCGTTCTGATGCGAGCAGTCGATGACGAAGAGCGGCCCGTACGTCAAGAAGTCCGTATAGTCGAGCATGGGTCTCGCGAGTTTCTCACCAGCGTAATAGGAGGTAAAAAAGTTTACATACATGTGGTAGAGGACGGAGTAACGGGATTTCGTGAAATCAGTGTCGAGATGATCGTACGGATAAGATTCGGAATTCAGATAGAGTTTGACATCGAGTACTTTGCAATGACTGAATTTGAGCACATCCTCGTGCTGATTACTGTTCTTGTTCGTTCTGAACGCCAGAATGACGCATCGCGGCTTCTCCAATTGCGTGGACGCTTTCACGGACCACGTGTGTCGCTGCGACTTGGGCAGAAGCGGATACACGTAAAGTTCCCAGGCGCGAAAAGCGAGTGACAGACTCTTGTCCTGCTCGACGATACTGAGAAATTGGAGTTTCGTAATTTCGTTCAGGGTCACATGGGGTATTCTCCATTGCACTCGTAGCAGCTTGATCGACGAATCGGTGATTTTCACCGATGAGTAAATGGCGTTTGTATCGTCGCGGGCGCGAATGAGAACGAGCTCGTGACGCGCGTTAACGACGACTCGCCGATAATCCTCGCAAAATCCCAGCAGCATTTTCAGGAGCACGCAAAAGCTGAAATTCTTAACAGCCGCCTCCTTTTTGAGCCGGTCTTTGGCTGTAGCGACGAACCATCCGGAATGACGTAGACTGGCGCTCTCCTCGGTGCTCAGGGAATCGAGATTCTTCAGAGTGCTGGTAATACCGACGTTTCTGCATCGGTCGATCTCGATACCGTTCAATTCGTAACGAATCTCGTCGAAGAGAAAGGCCGCGGAATTGCAGTGGAGCGTAACTATATCCTCGTTGCTGGCGCTCGCGTCACGCGTGCCCTCCACCAGCTGACCCTCGACGTAGAGATAACTCTCGCACGGCAGGAGTATCAAATCTTGCTGCTGTATGGGAATGCGAATTTCGTCGCTGTTCGTCAACGAGGCGTTCGCAAACGTATTGTAGGCATGCATCTCCATTTTGGTGATGCGATTGTCGTAGGTCAGCGATGCGGTGACGTTCAAGGGATCTGCCATTGTTCCACTATGTACCTTCGCCCAATCTCTTCACGGTGAATCCCAATGATTGTAAAAATTCTATATTTCTTCTCGTTAGCAAGAAGCTCCTCTTGTCGCGATTTTCACTCCGAGCCGGTGTATTCGACTCCACGTAGGACGAACGACTAGCGAACGTTTCATCCAGTTTCACCGCTTTATAATCCTCGTTACTTTTGTAAATTAACATTTTTCTTAATGTGCAATCTTATGGTAATTTCTTCACGTCCAAAGTCTACGAGACGATCGTCCTGATCGAGGATACGTAACGTGAGACGGTCGATTACTCTGACGATGACCGGTAGATAAATGACGGTTTTCGGTGCCTCCGAGATTTTATAGCCCGGTGGAACGCCGGGAAAGAACTCGTGAATAATGTGTCGGGGTCTACCGTTGGTGTACGCACCACCCGCAATAATGCACTCGATGCGTAGAATATTTGTTTTCACAATGTCCACGGTTTCGTCGGATTCAGCCTGAGCGTTCGGTTCGATCACGCGATTAGACGAGAAGCCCAGTAATGAGCCAATGTTATTCGGTTTTCCAAAGTCAATGGAATATTTGCAGAATATTTCACTCTTCAGTGTATTATTATTCGCTCGTAGAAGAATAACGCTGTCAATGTCGCCTTGAATTTCGTATCTCGCAGAAATTTGAGACTGCAAATACTCATTTATCGCACTCAATTCGTAACAGCCTCTGGGTATCGTCAGTACCTTATCGTTATCGTAGTAGAACTTATTATTCGTCTCGTCCACATTGGCTATCGAGTTGTACGTTTGCATGTCCACGAGACCGATCTCGTGCCGATCGTCTTGCAGATTGATCGGGGGAAAGAAATCTGAATTTAATACTGATTTACGATCCGATAATGTCACGGTGAAAGACATTATTTTTTTTCAAAGTATCTGTTCTCGCAGGAATTTCACGCACAACTGACCGCAATTGCTTTTATCGTACGATTAATATCGATCATGATTGTAGTAGATTGTAACGTTAGGACCAAAGTAACGCACACATTCTTTCGGCGGTTTCAAATTTCCGAAGGAATCAAAATATACGACGATGTCGTTTAACTTGACGTAGGCTACCCAGTGGGTACCAGGGCCGCATTGATCGTCGAGATTCACCATCGCGCACTCGTTGCACCGCGGCCCGCCGAGCGGCAAAGATGTGCGCATAAAGACTCCACGGAAGTATGGTATGCGTCGGCAGATGCGTGCCAATTGTATGTTACTAGTAGCACCTGAATCCGGGAGATCATTACGACGACGAAATTTCCCCTCATTCATTTTCTTCCTCTTATCCGACCGTTTTTTTTTGTTGTTTTTTTTTCCACCTTCACGGTTTCCCTCTCCGACGACTCGCTTGTACGGTTTCAGATAAAGACCTCGGCCTCTCTCGCGCGACGCTTCCATCGCGCGATTGTGACGTTGCATTTCCTGCAATCGATCTCTCTCAGCTTTTGCACGGTTTACAGCCGTCGCTATACCCGATGCTCCACCTGCCATTGCTCCGACTGCACCTAGCAGTGGGAGTATAGGTATTATACCGCCCCGTTTCCTCGGCACTCGAATTCTTCTCTTCCTCGTAGTAGTAGTACCAATTTTTTTCTTGTTGTTGTTGTTCTTTTTTTTAGCCGCTACTGCTTTCTTCATCGCGATAATATTATGTAATCCCAAGCCAAGTTTACGCTTAGCATTCATCAATGCCCATACGGCTGCGGCGACCGCGCGTTCACCCAAGGTCGCGTCTCTTGCGGTAATACGTTCACGCGCTCTCCTCGCTAGCACTTTATCGGCCTGATGACGCTCCGGTAGATCCTCGTTGTGCCAATATGCTAAGTCGTGATCGAGGCAGGCCTCGTCCAGCGGATTTATACCACGATCGCCGCGCTCCAATCTTTCGCGAAGTCGAGTGCCGGGCCCGCAATAATTGTAACCGGGCACGTGCAGCTCAAATGGCAATTTTTTCAAGACTTTATTGAAGAACGATCCAGACATTTAGAGCAACTGCTTCTCTTGCTGACAAACGTAACAGTCTTTCATCCGTCTCGGTGGTCCGTCGTGGTGAGTGGTATTAGGTAGATTGTAGTGTTGCAAGCAATATTGATATTGCTGCACATCCGAGTCCGCGCGAATGTGCCGAGGTAATCTTTCCCACACACTCGCGATACTGTCTGGAAAGTACTCGAGCAATACGATCTTCGGTATGTGTTCGAGCTGATGATTCGTTAAGTTTTGCAGGGAATCAACTACGACTAGCATGAACGCCATCGTAATGGCAACTGACCGAATAGTTCCGTAAATCGCGAAATATAAATGAACGATACAGCTGTTCCTAAAGGTTAATAGCGAGGATGCATTTCGTGAAGCACGTGCCGACTATTCGCGTGACAAATTTGGATGCTCACGATGCTACCACGCAAATAAGAAAACGCTACGGATCGCTATTACCATCTACGATACGCTGCATAGTTTGCGGTCCGTCGAATTGCGGTAAGACAAACGTGTTGCTGAGCCTCATAGAGAGTCCGCACGGTGTGAGATTTGAGAACCTGTACGTCTACTCGAAGTCGCTGCAGCAACCGAAGTATCGATATCTGGAGCAGCTTCTGCAGGATACGGAGGAAATTGGTTACTTTCCATTTTCAAACAATTGCGAGGTTGTGAACGTCGCGGATGCAATGCCGAACTGCATTTTCATATTCGACGATGTGGCCAACGACAAGCAGGACAATATAAGGGACTACTTTTGAATGGGTAGACATTCCAACATCGATTGCTTCTACCTCTGTCAGACTTATGCGAAAATACCAAAGCATCTGATACGAGATAACGCAAACTTGCTAATAATATTTAAGCAGGATGGAACTAATCTGAAGCATATTTTCAACGATCACGTCAACAGTGATATGTCGTATGAGAAATTTCTCACATTGTGTTCGACCTGTTGGAGTCGCGATTACGGTTTCTTAGTAATAGACAAGGATAGCTCTCTGAAGAACGGTCGATATCGCAAAGGTTTCAACGAGTACGCCACGATCGAGTGAACGGCCTTGCGAGTGTCAGGCCGGTAAGGTTTCACGATCACGGCCTTGAGTGTCAGTTTGATAGTGGAGTGCAGGCCGTTCGGATCACCGTGTCAGGTCGGTTAAAACCAGTGACGGTTCGGGGAAAGCTGTTGTATACAGCATCGCGATGGATGAAAAATCGCTTCTGAAGAGGATCGCCAAGACGAGCGAGGTCATTCGCGACAAGCATCGTGCCTTGAAATCGGAGAAGGCGATAATGGAGAGCAGTTTGAACGAGACATTCAAGCCGATAGTCGATCCATTGAAGAAACTCGTTTCGCAAACGGAGGATAACACAAATAATAATAATAATAATAATTCGTTTGTCAAATACAACGATAAATTGAAGAGGGGAGCCTACTTTACATCGACACCGTATAAACGAGCAAAGAATCTTAGTAGTAGTATTAGTGAAACTATTACGAATCCATTGGATTTCATGACCGACGACGACGACGACGAGTCTTCTATAACCGATCAACCGTCGCCCGATTCAAAAAAAAGTTTGCTAGAAAAATTAAATATTGATGAAAAAAATGAACCAGGCTTGTTACAATTTGCCTTTCAACGTAATCTATTACATCCGATGCCTGCCAAGTATATTAAATTACTTCTGACCGATAGGGATAACTTGATTGATCGTGCTTTTTGACCTCTTTATAAAAATGATCAACTGACGCTTGGTAGATGTAAATTTGAAATAAGTCATGAAGGAGATATTATTCTCGATAAGACGTTATACACCGGTACAATAGGTACTTATGAACTAATTTTCATGATTGAACCCAATCGAGCCATTATAAAACCCGACGATATGGAACAATACAAGAGTATTCTCAATCAAACTAAAGCGCATAAACTGTTAAACGATAGTCTAAAACAAACCAAGGGTAATAAAGGTGCAAAATATAAAGAAATTATGAAACCATTGCTATTGGGAAAACCTATGTTACCGCCTGATCGGTTACCATCAACATCACGCGCAAGAAAATCGTCAACTTCTGACGCGTCAACATCAGGCGCAAGTAAACCGTCGGGCGCAAGTAAACCGTCAAGCGCAAGTAAACCATCGAGCGCAAGTAAACCGTCAAGCGCAAGTAAACCGTCGGGCGCAAGTAAACCTTCAAGCGCAAGTAAACCGTCGGGCGCAAGTAAACCGTCAGGCGCAAGTAAAGCGTCATCATCATCATCATCATCATCGAAAAAAAAAATGGTAAAGGTCTTATGCGTGTCACCGAGGGACCAATCAACTACGTACATTGGAACGATTCGAATGAATTGATTGAACGTTTGAGACTTTTGATCGCATCGATGGCTGCCGGTAATACGAGTCATCACAACGAGATACAGTCGATAATCGAGGAGTTGCGCGACGAGGATCTTATCGTATAAAGAAAGTTGCACGTTACATTCTTACCTCAGTGTAATATCAACGTCTTTCGGTAGTACGAGGTAAAAAAAAAATTAAATGTCTGATTCCTGCTGTTGTGAAATTTACATTTGTTTAACATACATCGTAGAATGTATACTCTCGACATTACGAGCCATCAAAAAGAGGAATAACGAGCAACAACAAGAGACTGATTTTTGAAAAAAAGTGACAGTAGTGCATTTGAAATGTCGATAAATAAATTTGGAATTGGACTGGATGGTGAGAGTAGGAAACACTTTCACGAACCAAATTTAGAACATTTACTGCTCGAATTTAAACAATATTTGACAATAACATTGAATAAACATAATGAACAATTTGAGAAAAAGATGGACCAAATTTTGCAAACAATTTGTGAAAGATTGGATGATAAAGTGAGTAAGGAAGATCTGATAAGTGAAACACTTAGCAGTAATTATAAATTCTAAGAATCTGTCCAGTTTTGAAAAAAAAATGAGCAAAGAAAATATACAGTTGGTGGAGGAGCTCCATGCACCGGCGAGGATAAATTTTCCACGCAGAAGAGTCATCGTGCGTGGCTTCGACGATCTCTGGCAGGCCGATCTTGTTGATATGCGCAATTACGTCGATGCGGGTCACCAGTACGTTCTCACTGTAATCGATACCCTCTCGAAATACGCTTGGTCGGTGGCATTAAAGACCAAGAGCGGCAGAGAAGTGACGACGGCAATGATGAGAATCCTAAAGACCGGCAGATGTCCGAAAAATTTACAGACCGACAACGGCAAGGAGTTTTACAACGGTGACTTTCAGGCGTTGATGAGGAAACGCGGGATAAATCACTACTCGACCTACAGCGTGATGAAAGCGTCGATAGTCGAGCGCTGGAATCGTACGTTGAAGACGGAAATGTGGAAACGATTTACGCTGAACGGCAATTACAAGTGGCGCGCTATGCTGCAAGAGTTGGTGGATGCGTACAATGGGCGAAAGCATCGTACCACGGGAATGCGTCCCGTGGATGTGAAACCCGAGCATGCAGATAAGCTACTCAAGACAGTATAGAGTCACATCAAGGTCGCAGGTCGTGCCAAGTTCAAAGTCGGCGATTTCGTACGAATCAGTAAATACAAGCAGATGTTCGCCGAAGGCTACACGCCAAATTGGACGACCGAAATATTCGAGGTGGCGAAAGTGCAGAGGACCAATCCCGTTACGTATCTCCTCAAGGATTCCAGGGGCACGGAACTGTTGGGTGGATTTTACGAATACGAGCTTTCGAAAACCATCAATCCCGATGTGTATCTGGTGGAGAGAGTATTGCGCAGAAAGGGCAATAAAGTGTTCGTTAAGTGGCTGGGATTCGACAGTACGCACAATTCCTGGATAAATAAGAGCAATGTTTTATAAGAACTTTTATTAAGATGTATCGGTGAAATAAAAAAAAACAATAAAGCGACTAAATAAAAACAATAAATAAATTATAATTTTAGACTATAATGTCCCCAGGGTAGAGTCGCCGCGGTGCCGGGTGTAACGAAACGCTTGTCGTCGTACGGACTGAGGGCGACCTTTCTCTGACTGATCGAGAAAACTCGATGCAGCTTCGATCTAATTAAATTTTGACAGCGAGACTGTACGGTGAAATTGTCCAAACAATCCTTGTAGTCGTCAAATGTTATATTTCTATCGATAACGTAACCTTTGACACCTATGGCTTTTTTGGTAATTCTCGCACAGTCCTGCACCTTGAAAGTATACATTTTTGCCCTCAGTCCTACGATCTCGGTCATGATACGACCATTGTTCTCGTCCTTCATCAAACCAGGTATCTTTTTGTTAACGCGCGGCAAGTCATACCGATTGTCGTCGGGATAATCGCTGGTGTCGAATCGCGCGAGATCGCGTCTCATGTACGAGTAAACGTCGTCGCACTCCACGCTGTATATCAGACTGTCCGTGTCGGTATACATCGCTCTACATTTACCGCCGAATGTAGGAAGCATATAGTCATAGTGAAATTCGTACAAGCAAATTTTTGAAATATCTAAAATACTCATTCCCACGTAAATGGGTTTATCAAATTTCGCGAACAATTTCGACAATTGAATCGCGACCAAATTCTCGTTAAAAATCGCGAGACTGAAAATTCGGTTTGGAAATCAGGCTATCCGCCCCGTATCTTCCCTCCCACTTGGTTGCGAGCCTCACGTCAACTCTATTCCTCACGTTCTCCATTGTTTTACCGAAAACCGCGTTGTTCATCAACTTGAAGAGATTCCTCTCAAATTCGTTAGTGGACGCGGTGCGCAAACGCGTGTTCAGCTCGATGTAATCGCGTAGTCAGGTGGACTGCTGAAACTTTAAACCGCGATGTATACGCTTCAGTACCAGTCCATTACGCATACATTGTTGCAGAGCGCGATAATGTATTACGTAACGGGTCTTATCGTTTAAAGTGGCCAGCAGCTTCTCCTGGCTCGCGCCCGGCGGCTTCTCGCGCACCATGCAGAACGGTAGGTCCGCGTGTTTGTCGTGAACTCGCGCGGATACTCCAAATCGACCTCCAAAATATAACCCTCGGGATGATCCGTGGGTATAGCGGAGACATCGAGATTGGCAGCGTCCTCCATCCATTGGAATCCATGGGTGGGCAGCGGCTGACACATTGCCCACCCATAAAGATTGTTTACGTCGTAATACATGAGATATTTAGACGGTTCCGCCGGATCGTAGTCCCGCATGTACCGATTCTTGGCCCTCTTGTAACGACGGGAGCACTGACTCAAACCACCGCGTATACCGCGCTCCACGAACAGCAACATATCCACGTCCGTGAAAAGCTCCAGCCTGATTCGCGTATGCTTCAACATCGCGTCCCAGGTGAAGCCCGGCAGCGCATAATAATGGGCTGGACCCAAGTTATAATTTAGCATGCAACTATCGCGAAAACTTTGGAAAACGTCGGTCAACAATAGGACATCGGTCTTCAAGTACAAATCACTGTACTCCCCAAGTGTGCGCATCTGGAATTTGGCCCATATCTCTACGGCATGACTGTATGCTTCCTCGCTGATATCGCTGTCGGTCAGTCTGTTGCGAAACGACTGGCGCGGTGGTAAAGCCGTCTCTTCCAATCGAGCCGCACTATCTATATAGTCGTAAGGAAAAAATACCTTTCCTCGTAAGCAAGTTGAACTGCTTGACGCTCAAGTCCGAAAATTGTGACCTCAAATTTGTCAGCTGAGATTCCGTCAAGTACGAACTCAATTTGTCCAGACTGGAGGCCATAAATTTGAACGAATCGATAAATCTCAACCCTATATTATAATTTCCCAAATATTTGGGTGAATGAAATGTCTTTTTCCTTATGTACAGGCAGCAGATATACCGATCCCTCGTACAAATTAGCGATATTCTCGAGAATAAAATGCGAATCATAGCCGGAAAAATTGTGGAAAATCACTGGAATTACATGCGAATCTTTAAAATTTAAATTACAATTATTGTGAGCCGGTCCTCTATATCTGCCGGTCAGATGATCGTGATCGCGAATTCGTAGTTGATTCGGAAGAAACGGCTTTTTGCATATATGACAATTGGGGGTCATTATAGTGACGCGATCGTTCAGTAAGACTAAGATTACGCATGGGTACGATAGTGCCCAGTTTCTCGCTCGCGATACGCGCAATGACCTCGAGCTCGCGTACGAACCATTCGATGCAGTCGACACCCCGATGAGCATCGTATCTCGAGAGTGATGCATCGCGAGCACTTTTTAAATAATAGGCTACACTTATAGGTTCATGCTTCTGATAAATATCACTATTGTTCGATTGTTCAACTTTCGATAAAATGCACTCGAGATCCGCGTATACGACGAATGGCACTCGTTCCCCATTTTTGATGTTCTTGAAGGAAACCCAGCGATCCTCGGACTCTCTCGGTAGCATCAATCGGAGATTATCGTTGAGCTGCGCGCAATTCTGCTCATGCGACTCCAGCTTCTCCACTGTACAAAAGTAGTGGAGACATCAAAAAATAAATCATATGCAGTTATATTTGTATTATTATTATTAATACATACCGATCGCATATATAATGTGCAATTTTGCTCTTGGTGAATTGACTTCGCACCAATCTCGACAAATTCCTTATGCACATGAAATGTGCAGCTCCCTGTTCATCGTTGACGAGAAGAAGATTGGCATGCCTCGATCTCTTCTTTCTCGTCACCAGAAGAGGTACGATTTTTGCATCGATATCATTCTCCAAGGTAAAGATGTTGACCGACAGGTCATTATCCGTCTCGAATTTCGGGATCTGTTTTAGCGTAGTCGGAAAGGTTATGCTACCGACGTCTAAAATCGTCCGAAAATGTGGATAAGAGGACGTACGATTTGGATGAGCCGTAGATTTTGCCGGATAGTGTGCCGCCGTCACGGACCACGCGAAACATGCATTATCGCTGGTTTCTAAATTTATCAGAGCTTTCCTACTTGTGATAGCAGATGGCAGATTAATTCTACAACCCGCGTGCAACAGGTTAAAACGATTAATGTTAACTAATAAATAATGGATTTTTTGTAAAGCCCATCCACTATCACTCTCTTGAAATCGCTTAATTTTTTCATAATAACGTCTAAAATATTTTTCCTATACCAATCACTAAAATTATCAGTTTTATACAATGTTGCGTTAGTCGTACTGATATTTTTTTCATCACTATTGTCCTTGGAGATGAATTGTCCGTTAAATACACAATTAACCTTAACACTAATTGCACTAACAAATACCTTATCTATACGCACACGCAATAATACTTCCGCGTCTACTAAAAAATCCTTAGGCTCTATATAATTACTGTTAACTACCATACCGCTGCATATTCGACTTCGAAACGCCGAATCAAGCTCCTCCCAGATAAGTTCTTGAACGTCATTAATACAACCAGCGTTTGATTTAATATGATTCAGTTCTCTCTGCGCTCGTAGCAATAGACACTTTATAGACGCGATTTCGGCGAAATTCTTTTGACGCGTTCCAACGGGCAAAGCTCGATCCGCGTTGCCTCAATCGTCGAATATGCTCGCGACATTCCAGTACCCACGCATCGTACTCATTCGCGCTATTAATTGTAAAAAATTTTCTTCGCAATTCAGTCGACATTTTGTGTGTTTCTTAAAGAAATGACTCTGTCATACGGTGAACAACAACAATAAATTAATAATTGCGAATGCGTCTCTCGCGAAGAGTAACGCTTATATATATCGAATAGAGAATGGAAGTAGGGGTATCTACACATCCCATTGTTTCGTCCGAAATGCATACTGACATTGATATACATTGTTTTTTTTTTCAGAAGTCTTTTATTCCTTTATATATTGATCATAAATATGATTCAGTTCTCTCTACGTTCGTAGCAATAGACACTTTATAGACGCGATTTCGGCGAAATTCATTTGACGCGTTCCAACGGGCAAAGCTCGATCCGCGTTGCTCAATCGTCGAATATGCTCGCGACATTCCAGTACCCACGCATCGTATTCGTTCGCGCTATTGATTGTAAAAAACTTTCTTCGCAAGGAAGTAGGGGTATCTACACATCCCATTGTTTCGTCCGAAATGCATACTGACATTGATATACATTGTTTTTTTCAGAAGTCTTTTATTCCTTTATATATTGATCATATACAGATTTCATAAAGTAGACATTTTGCAGTGAACATATACCATAATGATTCATACACTTGGGTAACGGTGGTTCGAAATTTTTACTCCATCCAAGACTAAATTTACCCCACTCACACTCCTTCGCATTGTATATATTTTCTAAGTTGCAAATTTTTCTCAACCAATCATATTTCTCCCGTCCTTTCACGAAAATCCAATCCTCCTCCTCGTATGACGTTACATACTTTCTTATTACATCTTTATACTTGTAATAAGGTGAATGACCGTCGGTCCAATTGAATCCATGGCGATTAAAATAAAGCCAACTTTAAAAAGAAAAAAACATTATATTTTTTATCTTTAAAAAAAAAAAAAAATAAATACTTACTCATTCTGTTCTCTCTCGAGATCGCTCAACCAAGCTTCTTGAAATGGTGGTGAAAATACATTGTGATACACTTCATTATCACGTAACACCGCAAACTCTTTAACTATAAAACTTTTGTCGGTCAATACAAAACCTTGAAAATCAACGAATGTCGGTGTCATTATCGTCGTCAGTCGCTCGATGCAATACTGAACGATCATTTTTTTTTATCGCATTTAAGAAATTTCTTTTCTCCCTCCATCAGGGGAACAAATATGCTAAACGTATTAAAATTCAATGTTTTTTTTTTTTTTTTTTTGGAGGGGATAATTTCTAAGATTTTTTCCCATTGTAATTAATAAACAATGGACTCCTTATCAAATGTAACTTTATATTTTAAAGAAACGATAAAGTCTTTCTCTCGACGAAGATATTTCTTCGGATGCTTCATTTCAGTTCTTTTCTTCGTCGAGAATAGCGCGAGCGCAACGATGCATAGAATAACTCACATAATGGATATAGAAGCTTTCTTAGTTTATAAAAAAGAATTTAAATATAAAGATATAGCTATAATTGATTTAAAAAGTAACCAAATTTCTTACGCATCTTTTCGTTTGCGTGACACTATGAAGAACCTTAGTGAGAAAGACAAAAAAACCGTGTGGTATTTGCTCAATATGGTGCATGGTATAAAATACAGTGATACGGGATTCGAGAAATACGAGCAGGAGGATGTAGATTTTATTGGAGATTGCTTAACCTGCGAGAATCCCGTAGTAGCCTACAAGGGAGGGAATATTGAAAAAAATATATTGAATAGGATGAATGTGGAAAATATAAATTTAGAAGTGTATGGTTGTCCTAAGTTTAAGGATTTAATTAAATTATATGATTTTGAAAAAACACCGTGTAATTTACACGTTCGAGAGACGAACTTGGACAATGAACGTATCCACTGTCCTTACGAGGAGGTGTCAGTTTTTGCCAAGTGGATAAAAGCAAATATGTGATTCTTCGAAAACTATTTAGAGAAATAAAGAGGAGAACACAAGTCCTCAAATCTTCATTCAATCTTATACCGTCGTCGGTGCTGCACACAGGAAAAAAAAATGAGCTGCGAAATGTGTAAATTAATCATGATTTAAGAGGATATTGTTCCTCTTTCACCCACTCCTCCCAGAGAATTGACAGAGGAATACGTCAATCGAATTAACGATTTTTTCATTCGTTACTTCGAAGAGTATGAACGGAAACTGCATCTTTATTTGCATAAAAACTGTAAGTATTTATTTTTTACATTCTTTCATAATTATTGTTTGTTTGTTTTTGTTTTTTTTTTAATAAAGTGAAGAAAGACGAAGAGAAACAGGCTGAGGAAAAAGATATTGAGTCAAAGGAGACGAAGAAGGAAGAGGAGGAGGAGGAAAAAGATATTGAGTCAAAGCAAACGAAGAAGGAAGAAGAGGAAGAGGAGAAAAAAGTAGAGGAGGAGGATATTGAGTCAAAGCTGCCTAAGAGGGAAGAAGAAGAGGAACAACCACATTTCTATTTCTTTTACTATTAAATTTTGTGTATAATATTTAAAAAAAAATATGAGAGAAAAAGTAGAGGTTAAATAAAATATTATTGAAAAAATATTATTGTAAATATTCCCCGTCCTATTTCATCAGGAGTAAACGGAAAGAAATCTAATACGTTTTGATTAAGAGTTGTAACTCAATCTAGAGTAGAGATAGATAAGGATTATTCGTACTGGAGAGCAATCTCGACTTCAGTAGTGTTTCTGACAGTAGACGAAATGGATTCAAACCAAAAAAAAAATCAGTTGGCCAGACAAAAAATGACATTATTGGATTATCAACAAACAGGAAAGCCTGTAGCAATCGTAAAGCCATTTAGGATTGTACAACAGCCAACACCGCAGTTAGTTGTACCAAATAGATGGAGACTTCTGCAGCAGCATCAACCACTTCGTAGACCTTTAAATGCACCGCTGCAGCCTGATGCTGCTGGTACTGGTGCTGCTGCTGGTGCTGCTGGTGATACCGATCATCAACCTATACCACATATTGTAAGCTGTGCAATATGTGGTCTACGTGAGCAGAGGGGTCGTGATTGCATTTAACAGCCACCATCACGAATCGGTAAGAAAAGTTTAAACTCTTCTAACATTAAGTACTTCACGAAATTAAAATTTAAGACTAATAATAAATCATTTTCAATTTTGAATCGCAGATTCTGCTGCTGGTGCTGCTGCTGCTGCTACAGTTTAGGAGCAATATTATTATGTGTATAATATTATTATTATTTTAAAAATATATAAGTTTTAATTAAAAACTCCAACGATCGTTCAACTCGTAACCCCCATCTCCCTGCTTCTCACCCTTGAAATCACGCGAAAAATTATAAGACAATATTATTATTAACGTTCGTCGTATCAGGATGCTAGTTAAAATATTGAGATCATCCAAAGTATGGACGAGGTAGTGGAAGATAGTAGTGAGATGGAAGAGGAGGATAATAACGTGTTGATAGCTATTGTGAGGTAGCGAAAGCTAATACGTATTGTTAATATATTTCGTATTGAGCTTACATCTCTTCCATTCTCAGTCTACCGAGTTTGCTTAACGTGATAGTTCCTACAAAAAAAATGTAATTAAATTGTACAGATTATTTACTGAACAAACCTTCAAAATAAAAAATTAAACTTCCTTTTTTTTTATCAACCTTACAAATTAGAATTTGCATTTAGAGGTACAAATAAAAAATATACGAGGATGCTAGTAGGTCTCTATTGACATTCTCTTTGACTGCGTTCCACTTCTCGGAAAGGAAGCTAATACGTTTTGATAAAGAGAAGACTAATATGTATTGATAAAGAGGAAAGAAAGGCATCAGATTAACTAAAAAATACGTGCGTAATCGGTCAGTTCATATTTCATTGGAAGATCGTTTTGCGTCTGAGCGACTAGTGACGAAAAATCTTGAGATCATTTTAACGCTAGCGATGGTAGTGTAAAGAACAATGTTGTGTGACATACCGAAAAAGCAAGAAAATGATTTGTAGGAGAATGTGGAGGTGGTGCAGGACATTGAGGATGACCTAGATTTTGCAGCCTTAGTTGAGGAACTTATGGAGATAACTAATGAAATGGAGGAACAAATGGAGCAAGAGGAGGAAGAGGAGCAAGAGGAGCAAGAGGAGGAAAAGGAGCAAGAGGAGGAAGAGGAGCAAGAAGAGAAAGAAGATGAAGAGGCGGCGTAAACCTAAAAATCGCATGCTAAATTTTTGTAAGTATACTTGCTTTGTTAAAAAATAGAGCTATTACTATGCGAAAAGTAACAACATGATTTCAATTATGTTTAAGGTGAGAAATATTGGCTACGCGATCGGAGTCTTTCGTCACGGGAACACAAGCTGGGCGCAAATGGAGCCTGAGATAGACCTTACTTCGACGAGGCAAAGTGGACCATTTTGATTTTAGATGGAAGAACTAATCAAAACGTAGAGCCCAGCTATCTCGCTGCAGATTATCAGAAAAAAAAAATGAAGATTGTGAAAAATATATATATTTTAAATAATAAAGTGCGTTTTTTTATGCCGCAAGGCTGTTTCACCAAAATCTACGTATATTTATACGTTCCCTCAATTCCTTTCATAATAAATTAATTTTACAATATGTGTTCTCTCTCTCTCTCTCTCTCTCTCTTATATCTCTCGCGTAAAGGGCTGGGACGTTTGGCGGATCCGTTGCGAACACCTTCTGGAATTTTTCATTTGAAATTAGGCATACCAATGGATGAAATAACAAAATAGGCAGATAGGCGCGCGATGTACTACACAATTCATAAAATGGAAATTAGATTCGCAAACTTCTTATAAAATTATACTACGTTATCAGTACCAAGAGAACTAACGATATAAATAAACCTTTTTGTTAAAGGCTAAACAATTGGAGTGTCACGTGATTAATTTTCCCACACCACCGGGGTGTCACGTGATTATTTTTCCCCCATCACCCTGGAGTGGGAGCAATCCCCCTCCGCTAAGAAGTGGGGGTATTTCCCCCACCTCCCCTTCCCCCGCGAAACCCCGACCCCCTCGCCATCCCGGTCCCAGAATCCCTATAGCCACACTACTTAAGTACTCCCTGACACCAAGTGTGTTACCTTAGTCCCATAAATGTACTCCCTGACCCCAAGTGAGTTATCCTAGCCCCTTTATATGTACTCTCTGACAGCAAGTGAGTTATTCTAGCCCCTTTAAAAGTACACCCTGGCCCCAAGTGAGTTACCCTGGTCCCATATAAGTACTCACAGACATTAAGTGAGTTACCCTAGTCCCATATAAGTACTCTTTGACCCAAAGTGAGTTACCCTAGCCCCTTTATAAGTACTCCCTGACCCCAAGTGTGTTTCCTAAGTCCCATAAATGTACTCCCTTTCCCCAAGTGAGTTATCCTAGCCCCTTTATATGTACTCTCTGACCGCAAGTGAGTTATTCTGGCCCCTTTATAAGTACTCCCTGACCCCAAGTGTGTTACCCTAGTCTCATATAAGTACACCCTGAACCCAAGTGAGTTAGCCTAGTCCCAAAGAGGTACTCCCTGACCCCAAATGAGTCACCCTAGCCCCTTTTTAAGTACTCCCTGACCCCAAGTTTGTTACCTTAGTCCCATAAATGTACTCCCTGACCCCAAGTGAGTTATCCTAGCCCCGTTATATGTACTCTCTGACCGCAAGTGTGTTACCCTAGTCCCATATAAGTACTCTCTGACCCCATGTGAGTTACCATATCACCTTTATAAGTACTCGCTGACCACAAGTGAGTTATCCTAGCCCCGTTTATATGTACTCTCTGACCGCAAGTGAGTTACCCTAGTCCCATATATGTACTCCCTGACCCTAAGTGAGTTACCCTAGCCCTTTATAAGTACTCCCTGACCCCAAGTGTGTTACCCTAGTCTCATATAAGTACTCCCTGAAGCCAAGTGAGTTACCCTAGCCCCTTTATAAATACTCCCTTACCCCAAGTGAGTTATCCTAGCCCCTTTATATGTACACTCTGACCGCATGTGAGTTATCCTAATCCCATATATGTACTCCCTGGCCCTAAGTGAGTTACCCTAGCCCCTTTATAAGTAAGTAGTGTGGCTATAGGGATTCTGGCCCGGATGGCGAGGGGGTCGGGGTTTCGCGGGGGAAGGGGAGGTAGGGGAAATACCCCCTCTTCTTAGCGGAGGGGGATTGCCCCCACTCCAGGGTGGTGGGGGAAAAATAATCACGTGACACCCCGGTGGTGGGGGAAAATTAATCACGTGACACTCCAATTGTTTAGCCTTTAACAAAAAGGTTTATTTATATCGTTAGTTCTTTTGGTACTGATAACGTGGAATAATTTTATAAGAAGTTTGCGAATCTAAATTCCATTTTATAAATTGTGTAGTACATCGCGCGCCTATCGGCCTATTTTGTTATTTCATCCATTGGTATGCCTAATTTCAAATGAAAAATTACAGCCGGTGTTCGCAACGGGTCCGCCAAACGTCCCAGCCCTTTACGCGAGAGATATAAGAGAGAGAGAGAGAGAGAGAGAGAACACATATTGTAAAATTAATTTATTATTAAAGGATTTGAGGGATCGTATAAATATACGTAGATTTTGGTGAAACAGCCTTGCGGCATAAAAAACGCAATTTATTATTTAAAATATATATATTTTTCACAATCTTCAATTTTTTCATTTTTTTTTTTCTTATAATCTGCAGCGAGATAGCTGGGCTCTGCGTTTTGATTAGTTCTTCCATCTAAAATCAAAATGGTCCACTTTGCCTCGTCGAAGTAAGGTCTACCTCAGGCTCGATTTGCGCGCAGCTTGTGTTCCCGTGACGAAAGACTCCGATTGCGTAGCCAATATTTCTCACCTTATACATAATTGAAATCATGTTACTTTTCGCATAGTAATAGCTCTATTTTTTAACAAAGCAAGTATACTTACAAAAATTCAGCACGTCTTTCATCGATGAAAAAGAAGTAGTAGGTACAGATGGATTTTCATCCTCCTCCTTCCTTAGATTTTATCCTCACAATGCACCAAGTAAATCAGGAAAGTAACGAAAATTTAAATAAAGCAAACTTAAATGCTCCAGACAAAAAACAACGAAGTACTAAATCCATCAATTTCAACGATCGATTAATTATCTATGATTTTTCAATGTGTACTGCATTGTTGAAGGCATGCACCAAGTAAATCAGGAAAGTAACGAAAATTTAAATAAAGCAAACTTAAATGCTTCCAGAAAAAAATAACGAAGTGCTAAATCCATCAAGGTCAACGATCGATTAAATTTCTATGATTTTTTAATGTGTACTGTTGAAGGTTTGAGGATACGGCGACATTTTACAGAACGGTTTAGAAGTTTTCATATTGAACGGTTGGCAACAAAGATGGCGTAATGAAAAAAACATAGATTGGAAACTGACTATTGAAATTGCTATATCATTTTAAGTATGTGTTAGTATTGTGCGACATAATTGTTTAAATGGGTTAAGTAAGAAGTAAACACAAATTTTTTGAGCAAAAGTGATTTATGGTAAATCATAACAACTGATTAATTAATCAAAAATGGATCAGATAAGTTAATCCCTGTTTCAGTTAATATATCTATTATTACATAAACTATATAAAGTGTAGAATATATTTCTTTGTTAAAAAGTTTATAAATTTTACAGGTTAATGGATAAGCAAAGGGATTTGAAGTATTGAAATGAATCCAGAAAATTATTATTTCTTTTTATTAATTTTTAATGTAAGAAAATAAGTAATATCTTTTTAATGTATATTATTATTAGCTAATAATTTACTCAATTTTGCTTAAATTTACAGATAATAGAACACTGAAAGGGGAGATGAAGGTGCCATAAAGGAACAATGGTGACATGAATACAAAGAAAAAGAACTGAGAGAATAGGATTCATAAATCACCAAAAGGGCAAATTAAGTAAAAACGAGAAGTTTTAATTAAAAAAGACATAATCTACTCATAAGAAAGCCATTCCAACCAATACAATGTCTACTGTTAAGCAGTGTTCTCAGTGCGTACAAAGAATGTGGAAACTTATAATGCCTGAAAATCAGTTAAGTATCCTCAGCAGTGTAGTTGCTTTGCATGTATATGTGTGCGTTTGATGTAATTAATCATACAATTATTGTGCTGAAAATGTACTTTGTTTCTTTGTAATAATTTTCTTATAATTAGATTTACAAAATGTATGGCTAATCCTCTTTTGAATATGTAATATATAGACCATGTAAGTTTTCAGTTAATGAAAGGACGTTGTTTCAAATATGTGAATCAAAGGCGATTAAATTAAAATTGAATTAAAACATCTGAAAAGCAAAAACTTACGCTTGCTTTATTTAAAAACAACAGCTATAGGATGCAAAGATTAAGAATAGGTGGTGAATCTAGGAAGGAATTGTGTACGGTATGCTTCAACTTATTTATGAATCTACAACTATATATTAAAATTTGAAAACTAATTTTCTTTATGAATAATCTACTGTTTTAATTTAGAATTTCGAGCCGAGTAATGTACCAGAATATGAAAGCAAAATATCAAATACAGAGAGGCGAGTGGATGAAAGAAGTAATTTGGCTCTCAATAAAGGAGAACAAAAGCTTTCTCTTCTAAAATTATTGGCTTAAAAAATAGAAGACAAGTGTTTTGAAGTGATAATTTTTAATTGGACATGAACGCAGCTATTTGTATAAGTAAAACAGGAGAAACGTCAGATAAGCTAATATTTGTTATAATTAATACATCTATTGTTAATGTAATGTAGAACGAATGACTTTGTTAAAATATTTATAAATTTTACAGGTAATTCTAGGATTATCGAACATGATTCAAATTCTGAGATAGCAAGAAACCTGGCCTTGGAATCTGCAGTATATTTTTAAAACGCTACTATGGAAATTATGCTCTACTATTTCTTGACCAACTTTCTAAATAATTGGACATTGAAAGAGGAGACGAAGATGCTATAGTGAAACAATACTGGCATGAATACGAAGAAAAGTAATAGAAATAATGAATGATATAAATACACCAGGAGATCATTTTGACAAAAAATTAGACATTTTAATTGAAAAATTTACTTTTCTCATGAGAAAGTCAGTTTATTGTATTCCAACCCAGAAGTAATCTGTAAACTTAGCAAATCAGTATTAATAATTAACTTTTCATAGCAATGTACTTGATGTTTAGAATTATTTCTGGTTCTTTGCCTTAATGTCGTAGATCAAATTTTTTTAATGCATTATTAATTTCAATTTTTTTTTTTAGGTTTTGGAGATCAGTTGATGCACTAGAATATAAAAACCAAAAATGAAATACAGACTAAAAAGTACATAATCGAAGCCCTTTATTTTGGAAAAGACAATAATAGTTTATTTTACTCAAGATAATGTTTATGAAACTTAAAAATAATTTACATTATAATTTATTACCTTTGAGCTTGAAAGCAATACTTTTGATATACATGATTGATTGATTAACGAAAATAATATTATCCTATATATATATTATAAGATGCATCTCACAGGGCTCTGCACATTGGTTTTTACTCTTTACATCAAATTATAGCCTTTATTTAGCGTGCAGAAGATTTTTTTCAAATGTAAATATATGGATGTAATAAATTCATCGGTATATTTATTGTTAAAGTCATTTTTGAAAAACATTTTGTAACTTTAAAAATTATATGTTCGACTACAACTTTGTGCAATTTTTATTATCAAAATTTTCATTTAAAAAAAATATATATATGTCATGTTAATCGAAAAAATGATCTAAAAATAAATTCAAAATGAATACGTATCTAAGACATTTATGCATATTTTTGTTTTATTTATTTAAAATATATATTTTCTGAACCATATTGTACATACTTTCTTCAACCCCTCTTTCTCTGCCCCTTCTTATATATACCGAATATATATAGTTAATGTTTACAGTTGCCTGAATTTAAATTTATAGTTAACATTTATAATTGTTCACATAAGATGAATAACCCAAAGAACACGAAATCTAGCCGAAAAATTTGGATGTTCGGTGGATTTCGTTACTATATTACCAAGACGAAAAATGAAAGAATGTAAGTTTTCTATTTATTAAAAAAAATAAATAAAGGTTAAGTTACTTATAAAAATTTGAATATATCTTTAGATATTTAAACTGTATAAAATATAAACAGTTAGGTTGTAAAGCTCATGGCATTTTTCATGACAATAATTTTAAAAGTTCAGAAGGATCGCATAATCATGAGCCCGATGAAAAAAAGAACAAGAAAAGGGAATTTTACAAAAATGTCTTAGGAATGACACAAACACGAGGAACAAAACCAAAAGATTTATACAATGCTGCAATAACGAAGTAATTATATTTGTATTTCCAAGCTAAACATCATAATTAATAACTTTTTTTTTTATTTAAAACAGTCAGCCAGAAATGAATAATGTGGTTAATTTTCCCTCGTGTAGAAGAACGATACAAAGATATATAAAGAATACACAAAATATACAGAATATTAAATTAAACAATGGAACACTAAAAGAACTGGGAGAAAATTTAATTAGAAATAAAGATATATTAAAATACAGAAATAATACTGAGAATTATACAATAAGTATTAAAATTATACAAAATTTGAATTATTATAGCCTCATTTTTTATGATGAGCAATTTATTAATACTATAAACGGCGAAAATATTTTTATCGATGGAACATTTAAATCCGTCCCAAATTTAAAAGATAAAAACTTGCAGTTAATAACTGTGCTAATTAGCATTGATGATGATTCAGATAAAGTAAATTTATATTTTATAATCGTATTTTATCTGATATACTAATACTTTAAATAACAATATTTTCTTATATTATATTCAATTCTTTCTGCATATTTTCAACAGGTTTTACCATGCATGTGGATCATAATGAATAACAAAATGCAAGAAAACTATATAGAAGTTTTCAATTTCTTTAAATCTAAATTCCCTCAATTACATCCTAAAGTAGCAATGACAGATTATGAAATAGGTTTAAGTAATTCTTTAAGAACAGTATATCTAAATATAAAAACTACGCACTGCTTCTTCCATTTTGCTCAAGTATGTAATACATTAATCAAAAAATTCATTTTATCTCGACTATATCACTTTATTATTTATATTAGAAATTTGATTCATGTTGTATGATACATTGTTTCATAGGCTTTAATGAAGAAAGCGCAATCATTGAACATAATCAATAGAAAAAAAAATAAGCTCACTTATCCCGAATATTTCATAGTCATAAAGAAAATAATATCTTTAGCATTATTACCAGCAAAGCAAATTGTCGAGGTTTTTAATTTATTAAAAACTGATGTTAATAAACGTTTTGGATCCTATTTCAACTTATATTTTGCATATTTTGAAAAATTTTGGCTAAAAAAGATAGGCCCAGAAAATTTTTCAGTTCACAAATTGAAACATAGGACAAACAATAAATGTGAAAATTATCATAGTGTACTAAGCAAAAGCTTAGGAAAAGCTCCTCACCCTACCCTCTTCCTGAGTAAGAATATTTTTTATAATATATAATACAAATAATGTTTATACCTATTCTCTATTAGTAGGTGACATTTCCTATGTGGTTAACATGATTTTTGAATCCTTCTCATTATTAGGTAGATTTTGGTACCAAAGTAATACATTTTATTTCCTTTTTCATAAGATTTGTTGCGTTTTCACACTTTACAGGCCAAATCAAGCTATTACTAAAGGAAAACAGAAATATTATACACAGCATAAAAACTGGAACCTACAAACAACGAGAGATAAACAAGATTTCAAAAGAAAGAAATGAAGAGATTAATAAAATATATAAAAACATAGATGATATCACAGAAAACTCTAACATCATGGAAAAAGAAAAATGTATATTGCAAATATTAGATGAAACAGAAGAAATAAAATATTTAAAAGAAACTGAAAAAAACAATATGAAACAGACATTATATAATATAAATATAGCGAATAAAGAAACACCAATTAAAACACAAAATGGAACAATGCCTATTATCAAAATAAACAGTAATAAAGAAATAGAAGTTTTGAATAAATTAATTTCTTTAAAAAATTTGTACTTAAATTATAATAGTGAGATAAGATTTGTTGTTATTAACAATAGTAATTAAAATGTTTTGTGGAAGTAATACTTATTTTTTTATTTTAAAACTTTTAAAAAGCTTTATATTTATGACATTGTTTTTTAAGATAACTCAATATATTACTATAATAGCAACTATTATAATGATTTGATACATACACCGTTTGCTGATAAGCACAATGCGTTCGTTCCAATGATGTTTTTATGAGAAAAGTAAATTTTTCAATTAAAATGTCTAATTTTTTGTCAAAATAATCTCCTGGTGTATTTATATCATTCATTATTTCTATTACTTTTCTTCGTATTCATGCCAGTATTGTTTCACTATAGCATCTTCGTCTCTTCTTTCAATGTCCAATTATTTAGAAAGTTGGTCAAGAAATAGTAGAGCATAATTTCCATAGTAGCGTTTTAAAAATATACTGCAGATTCCAAGGCCAGGTTTCTTGCTATCTCAGAATTTGAATCATGTTCGATAATCCTAGAATTACCTGTAAAATTTATAAATATTTTAACAAAGTCATTCGTTCTACATTACATTAACAATAGATGTATTAATTATAACAAATATTAGCTTATCTGACGTTTCTCCTGTTTTACTTATACAAATAGCTGCGTTCATGTCCAATTAAAAATTATCACTTCAAAACACTTGTCTTCTATTTTTTAAGCCAATAATTTTAGAAGAGAAAGCTTTTGTTCTCCTTTATTGAGAGCCAAATTACTTCTTTCATCCACTCGCCTCTCTGTATTTGATATTTTGCTTTCATATTCTGGTACATTACTCGGCTCGAAATTCTAAATTAAAACAGTAGATTATTCATAAAGAAAATTAGTTTTCAAATTTTAATATATAGTTGTAGATTCATAAATAAGTTGAAGCATACCGTACACAATTCCTTCCTAGATTCACCACCTATTCTTAATCTTTGCATCCTATAGCTGTTGTTTTTAAATAAAGCAAGCGTAAGTTTTTGCTTTTCAGATGTTTTAATTCAATTTTAATTTAATCGCCTTTGATTCACATATTTGAAACAACGTCCTTTCATTAACTGAAAACTTACATGGTCTATATATTACATATTCAAAAGAGGATTAGCCATACATTTTGTAAATCTAATTATAAGAAAATTATTACAAAGAAACAAAGTACATTTTCAGCACAATAATTGTATGATTAATTACATCAAACGCACACATATACATGCAAAGCAACTACACTGCTGAGGATACTTAACTGATTTTCAGGCATTATAAGTTTCCACATTCTTTGTACGCACTGAGAACACTGCTTAACAGTAGACATTGTATTGGTTGGAATGGCTTTCTTATGAGTAGATTATGTCTTTTTTAATTAAAACTTCTCGTTTTTACTTAATTTGCCCTTTTGGTGATTTATGAATCCTATTCTCTCAGTTCTTTTTCTTTGTATTCATGTCACCATTGTTCCTTTATGGCACCTTCATCTCCCCTTTCAGTGTTCTATTATCTGTAAATTTAAGCAAAATTGAGTAAATTATTAGCTAATAATAATATACATTAAAAAGATATTACTTATTTTCTTACATTAAAAATTAATAAAAAGAAATAATAATTTTCTGGATTCATTTCAATACTTCAAATCCCTTTGCTTATCCATTAACCTGTAAAATTTATAAACTTTTTAACAAAGAAATATATTCTACACTTTATATAGTTTATGTAATAATAGATATATTAACTGAAACAGGGATTAACTTATCTGATCCATTTTTGATTAATTAATCAGTTGTTATGATTTACCATAAATCACTTTTGCTCAAAAAATTTGTGTTTACTTCTTACTTAACCCATTTAAACAATTATGTCGCACAATACTAACACATACTTAAAATGATATAGCAATTTCAATAGTCAGTTTCCAATCTATGTTTTTTCCATTACGCCATCTTTGTTGCCAACCGTTCAATATGAAAACTTCTAAACCGTTCTGTAAAATGTCGCCGTATCGGATTGAGGACTGAATGCTGCTCCACCGAGGATATCCCGTCGAGAGAAAGTCTTTATCGGTTTTTAAAATATAAAGTTACATGTGATAAGGAGTTAATTCTTTCTTAATCAAAATAAGAAGAACCATACCCTTCGAATAATCTCCGTATAGAGATATTTTTTTTCCTATTGTCTTTAACCTATAGGTTACAATCACAATGGAAATTCATCGCAAGTAAGAAAATCTTAGAAAATTACTCTTTCCAAGAAATACGATAATATCGATTTTTTTCTATTGAGTTATAATGTGATAAGTCAATCACAATGGAAATTCATCGCAAATAAAAAAAATAAATAAAAATTACCCCTTCCAAACATTGAAATTAAATACGCTTAATATACGATAATATCGTTCGTATAAAAAGTCAGCCTGTTAAACGAGAGCTGCATAACAGTACCACGGATGCTTGACGTATTAACAAAAAAATAAGTGTGTGATTAAACTCATTAAAAAGAAACTTGTTTGTTACATAAAAAAAAGGTAAGTATATTTTTTTTTCATTCGATTAGTACATGCATTATTTAATTGAGTTTTTAACTTTAATGAGACTAATCATTTTTTTTTCATAGAGATAAAAATGAATTTCAATAAAATCAATGAATTGGGAAGCGTCATTCCAAAAAATTTTGTGAAATTAAATAGCTTGACGGAAAATCAAGAGTACGATATTTCCGAAGTGGACAAAATTATGACAAAATATGGAATGAAATCATTGTAAAGCTGTCAACAGCCGATTGGGTATTCTTGCCAGGGAGAATGGCAAAATTGGCGGAAGATCCGGAGCAGTTGCAGCACCTACAAAAGGCTGCAGCAGCCAATAATTTAATATTGTTATACAGGGTGGAACGTTAACGCCGCACTTCCTTTAAACGGGTGATTCCTGAGACTTTTCTAAGGAGAACGCCGTTAGCCGTTTTAAAATCTAGCCACTGGTTAAGGATATATTAAAGATTAAATTTTGTATGCAATTATTGATTTTACATATGATTGCAGTAGTATTGGTATGTACGTGTGGCAAGTGCAAGTATAAGAGAGAAGTTGCTGCTATGACGTTTCACTCTCCCCTTTTATTGATTTTTTCGGATTCGTTGAGAAGTTGCTGCCGGTTAGCTGTTTTGCTTTTTTATTGATTAGCTGGAATT